>NW_027064067.1:0-28374 GCF_032884065.1 Artemia franciscana
TACCATGTGCAATCATAAAATAGCCTAATATCTTCATTTTTCCAACATACGTAGCTATTACCCTCGAAAACTTAAACTTTTGAAATAGGAAAAAAGCCTTTAATCACATTCTTTACCATGTGCAATCATAAAATAGTCTAATATCTTCATTTTTTCAACATACGTAGCTATTACCCTCGAAAACTAAAACTTTTGACATAGGAAAAGAGCCTTTAATCACATTCGTTACCATTTGCAATTATAAAATAGTCTAATATCTTCATTTTTTCAACATACGTAGCTATTACCCTCGAAAACTAAAACTTTTGACATAGGAAAAGAGCCTTTAATCACATTCTTTACCATTTGCAATCATAAATAGTCTAATATCTTCATTTTTCAACATACGTAGCTATTACCCTCGAAAACTAAAACTTTTGACATAGGAAAAGAGCCTTTAATCACATTCTTTACCATTTGCAATCATAAAATAGTCTAATATCTTCATTTTTTCAACATACGTAGCTATTACCCTCGAAAACTAAAACTTTTGAAATAGGAAAAGAGCCTTTAAGCACTTTCTTTACCATGTGCAATCATAAAATAGTCTAATATCTTCATTTTTCCAACATACGTAGCTATTACCCTCGAAAACTAAAACTTTTGACATAGGAAAAGAGCCTTTAATCACATTCTTTACCATGTGCAATCATAAAATAGTCTAATATATTCATTTTTCAACATACGTAGCTATTACCTCGAAAACTAAAACTTTTGCCATAGGAAAAGAGCCTTTAATCACATTCTTTACCATGTGCAATTATAAAATAGTCTAATATCTTCATTTTTCCAACATACGTAGCTATTACCCTCGAAAACGAAAACTTTTGAAATAGGAAAAGAGCCTTTAATCACATTCTTTACCATTTGCAATCAGAAAATAGTCTAATATCTTCATTTTTTCAACATACGTAGCTATTACCCTCGAAAACTAAAACTTTTGAAATAGGAAAAGAGCCTTTAATCACATTCTTTACCATGTGCAATCATAAAATAGTCTAATATCTTCATTTTTCCAACATACGTAGCTATTACCCTCGAAAACTTAAACTTTTGAAATAGGAAAAGAGCCTTTAATCACATTCTTTACCATGTGCAATCATAAAATAGTCTAATATCTTCATTTTTTCAACATACGTAGCTATTATCCTCGAAAACTAAAACTTTTGACATAGGAAAAGAGGCTTTAATCACATTCGTTACCATTTGCAATTATAAAATAGTCTAATATCTTCATTTTTTCAACATACGTAGCTATTACCCTCGAAAACTAAAACTGTTGACATAGGAAAAGAGCCTTTAATCACATTCTTTACCATGTGCAATCATAAAATAGTATAATATCTTCATTTTTCCAACATACGTAGCTATTACCCTCGAAAACGAAAACTTTTGAAATAGGAAAAGAGCCTTTAATCACATTCTTTACCATTTGCAATCATAAAATAGTCTAATATCTTCGTTTTTTCAACATACGTAGCTATTACCCTCGAAAACTAAAACTTTTGACATAGGAAAAGAGCCTTTAATCACATTCTTTACCATGTGCAATCATAAAATAGTCTAATATCTTCATTTTTCCAACATACGTAGCTATTACCCTCGAAAACGAAAACTTTTGAAATAGGAAAAGAGCCTTTAATCACATTCTTTACCATTTGCAATCATAAAATAGTCTAATATCTTCATTTTTTCAACATACGTAGCTATTACCCTCGAAAACTAAAACTTTTGAAATAGGAAAAGAGCCTTTAAGCACTTTCTTTACCATGTGCAATCATAAAACAGTCTAATATCTTCATTTTTCCAACATACGTAGCTATTACCCTCGAAAACTAAAACTTTTGACATAGGAAAAGAACCTTTAATCACATTCTTTACCATGTGCAATCATAAAATAGTCTAATATCTTCATTTTTCCAACATACGTAGCTATTACCCTCGAAAACGAAAACTTTTGCCATTGGAAAAGAGCCTTTAAGCACATTCTTTACCATTTGCAATCATAAAATAGTCTAATATCTTCATTTTTCCAACATACGTAGCTATTACCCTCGAAAACTTAAACTTTTGAAATAGGAAAAGAGCCTTTAATCACATTCTTTACCATGTGCAATCATAAAATAGTCTAATATCTTCATTTTTTCAACATACGTAGCTATTACCCTCGAAAACTAAAACTTTTGACATAGGAAAAGAGCCTTTAATCACATTCGTTACCATTTGCAATTATAAAATAGTCTAATATCTTAATTTTTTCAACATACGTAGCTATTACCCTCGAAAACTAAAACTTTTGACATAGGAAAAGAGCCTTTAATCACATTCTTTACCATGTGCAATCATAAAATAGTATAATATCTTCATTTTTCCAACATACGTAGCAATTACCCTCGAAAACGAAAACTTTTGAAATAGGAAAAGAGCCTTTAAGCACATTCTTTACCATGTGCAATCATAAAATAGCCTAATATCTTCATTTTTCCAACATACGTAGCTATTACCCTCGAAAACTTAAACTTTTGAAATAGGAAAAAAGCCTTTAATCACATTCTTTACCATGTGCAATCATAAAATAGTCTAATATCTTCATTTTTTCAACATACGTAGCTATTACCCTCGAAAACTAAAACTTTTGACATAGGAAAAGAGCCTTTAATCACATTCGTTACCATTTGCAATTATAAAATGGTCTAATATCTTCATTTTTTCAACATACGTAGCTATTACCCTCGAAAACTAAAACTTTTCACATAGGAAAAGAGCCTTTAATCACATTCTTTACCATTTGCAATCATAAAATAGTCTAATATCTTCATTTTTTCAACATACGTAGCTATTACCCTCGAAAACTAAAACTTTTGACATAGGAAAAGAGCCTTTAATCACATTCTTTACCATGTGCAATCATAAAATAGTATAATATCTTCATTTTTCCAACATACGTAGCTATTACCCTAGAAAACGAAAACTTTTGAAATAGGAAAAGAGCCTTTAATCACATTCTTTACCATTTGCAATCATAAAATAGTCTAATATCTTCATTTTTTCAACATATGTAGCTATTACCCTCGAAAACTAAAACTTTTGACATAGGAAAAGAGCCTTTAATCACATTCTTTACCATTTGCAATCATAAAATAGTCTAATATCTTCATTTTTTCAACATACGTAGCTATTACCCTCGAAAACTAAAACTTTTGACATAGGAAAAGAGCCTTTAATCACATTCTTTACCATTTGCAATCATAAAATAGTCTAATATCTTCATTTTTCCAACATACGTAGCTATTACCCTCGAAAACTAAAACTTTTGACATAGGAAAAGAGCCTTTAATCACATTCTTTACCATTTGCAATCATAAAATAGTCTAATATCTTCATTTTTTCAACATACGTAGTTATTACCCTCGAAAACTAAAACTTTTGACATAGGAAAAGAGCCTTTAATCACATTCGTTACCATTTGCAATTATAAAATAGTCTAGTATCTTTATTTTTTCAACATACGTAGCTATTACCCTCGAAAACTAAAACTTTTGACATAGGAAAAGAGCCTTTAAGCACATTTTTTACCATGTGCAATTACAAAATAGTCTAATATCTTCATTTTTTTCAACATACGTAGCTATTACCCTCGAAAACTAAAACTTTAGACATAGGAAAATAGCCTTTAATCACATTCTTTACCATGTGCAATCATAAAATAGTCTAATATCTTCATTTTTCCAACATACGTAGCTATTACCCTCGAAAACTAAAACTTTTGACATAGGAAAAGAGCCTTTAATCACATTCTTTACCATTTGCAATCATAAAATAGTCTAATATCTTCATTTTTTCAACATACGTAGCTATTACCCTGGAAAACTAAAACTTTTGAAATAGGAAAAGAGCCTTTAAGCACTTTCTTTACCATGTGCAATCATAAAATAGTCTAATATTTTCATTTTTCCAACATACGTAGCTATTACCCTCGAAAACTAAAAGTTTTGACATAGGAAAAGAGCCTTTAATCACATTCTTTACCATTTGCAATCATAAAATAGTCTAATATCTTCATTTTTCCAACATACGTAGCTATTACCCTCGAAAACTAAAACTTTTGACACAGGAAAAGAGCCTTTAATCACATTCTTTACCATTTGCAATCATAAAATAGTCTAATATCTTCATTTTTTTCAACATACGTAGCTATTACCCTCGAAAACTAAAACTTTTGACATAGGAAAAGAGCCTTTAATCACATTCTTTACCATTTACAATCATAAAATAGTCTAATATCTTCATTTTTTTAACATACGTAGCTATTACCCTCGAAAACTAAAACTTTTGACATAGGAAAAGAGCCTTTAATCACATTCTTTACCATTTGCAGTCATAAAATAGTCTAATATCTTCATTTTTTCAACATACGTAGCTATTACCCTCGAAAACTAAAACTTTTGACATAGGAAAAGAGCCTTTAATCACATTCTTTACCATTTGCAATCATAAAATAGTCTAATATCTTCATTTTTTCAACATACGTAGCTATTACCCTCGAAAACTAAAACTTTTGAAATAGGAAAAGAGCCTTTAAGCACTTTCTTTACCATGTGCAATCATAAAATAGTCTAATATCTTCATTTTTCCAACATACGTAGCTATTACCCTCGAAAATTAAAACTTTTGACATAGGAAAAGAGCCTTTAATCACATTCTTTACCATGTGCAATCATAAAATAGTCTAATATCTTCATTTTTTCAACATACGCAGCTATTACCCTCGAAAACTAAAACTTTTGAAATAGGAAAAGAGCCTTTAAGCACTTTCTTTACCATCTGCAATCATAAAATAGTCTAATATCTTAATTTTTTCAACATACGTAGCTATCACCCTCGAAAACTAAAACTTTTGAAATAGGAAAAGAGCCTTTAAGCACTTTCTTTACCATGTGCAATCATAAAATAGTCTAATATCTTCATTTTTCAAACATACGTAGCTATTACCCTCGAAAACTAAAACTTTTGACATAGGAAAAGAGCCTTTAATCACATTCTTTACCATGTGCAATCATAAAATAGTCTAATATCTTCATTTTTCCAACATACGCAGCTATTACCCTCGAAAACGAAAACTTTTGAAATAGGAAAAGAGCCTTTAATCACATTCTTTACCATTTGCAATCATAAAATAGTCTAATATCTTCATTTTTTCAACATACGTAGTTATTACCCTCGAAAACTAAAACTTTTGACATAGGAAAAGAGCCTTTAATCACATTCGTTACCATTTGCAATTATAAAATAGTCTAATATCTTTATTTTTTCAACATACGTAGCTATTACCCTCGAAAACTAAAACTTTTGACATAGGAAAAGAGCCTTTAAGCACATTTTTTACCATGTGCAATTACAAAATAGTCTAATATCTTCATTTTTTCAACATACGTAGCTATTACCCTCGAAAACTAAAACTTTAGACATAGGAAAATAGCCTTTAATCACATTCTTTACCATGTGCAATCATAAAATAGTCTAATATCTTCATTTTTCCAACATACGTAGCTATTACCCTCGAAAACTAAACTTTTGACATAGGAAAAGAGCCTTTAATCACATTCTTTACCATTTGCAATCATAAAATAGTCTAATATCTTCATTTTTTCAACATACGTAGCTATTACCCTTGAAAACTAAAACTTTTGAAATAGGAAAAGAGCCTTTAAGCACTTTCTTTACCATGTGCAATCATAAAATAGTCTAATATCTTCATTTTTCCAACATACGTAGCTATTACCCTTGAAAACTAAAAGTTTTGACATAGGAAAAGAGCCTTTAATCACATTCTTTACCATTTGCAATCATAAAATAGTCTAATATCTTCATTTTTCCAACATACGTAGCTATTACCCTCGAAAACTAAAACTTTTGACATAGGAAAAGAGCCTTTAATCACATTCTTTACCATTTGCAATCATAAAATAGTCTAATATCTTCATTTTTTCAACATACGTAGCTATTACCCTCGAAAAACTAAAACTTTTGACATAGGAAAAGAGCCTTTAATCACATTCTTTACCATTTACAATCATAAAATAGTCTAATATCTTCATTTTTTCAACATACGTAGCTATTACCCTCGAAAACTAAAACTTTTGACATAGGAAAAGAGCCTTTAATCACATTCTTTACCATGTGCAATCATAAAATAGTCTAATATCTTCATTTTTCCAACATACGTAGCTATTACCCTCAAAAACGAAAACTTTTGAAATAGGAAAAGAGCCTTTAATCACATTCTTTACCATTTGCAATCATAAAATAGTCTAATATCTTCATTTTTTCAACATACGTAGCAATTACCCTCGAAAACTAAAACTTTTGACATAGGAAAAGAGCCTGTAATCACATTCTTTACCATTTGCAATCATAAAATAGTCTAATATCTTCATTTTTCCAACATACGTAGCTATTACCCTCGAAAACTAAAACTTTTGACATAGGAAAAGAGCCTTTAATCACATTCTTTACCATTTGCAATCATAAAATAGTCTAATATCTTCATTTTTTCAACATACGTAGTTATTACCCTCGAAAACTAAAACTTTTGACATTGGAAAAGAGCCTTTAATCACATTCGTTACCATTTGCAATTATAAAATAGTCTAATATCTTTATTTTTTCAACATACGTAGCTATTACCCTCGAAAACTAAAACTTTTGACATAGGAAAAGAGCCTTTAAGCACATTTTTTACCATGTGCAATTACAAAATAGTCTAATATCTTCATTTTTTCAACATACGTAGCTATTACCCTCGAAAACTAAAACTTTAGACATAGGAAAATAGCCTTTAATCACATTCTTTACCATGTGCAATCATAAAATAGTCTAATATCTTCATTTTTCCAACATACGTAGCTATTACCCTCGAAAACTAAAAACTTATTGACATAGGAAAAGAGCCTTTAATCACATTCTTTACCATTTGCAATCATAAAATAGTCTAATATCTTCATTTTTTCAACATACGTAGCTATTACCCTGGAAAACTAAAACTTTTGAAATAGGAAAAGAGCCTTTAAGCACTTTCTTTACCATGTCCAATCATAAAATAGTCTAATATCTTCATTTTTCCAACATACGTAGCTATTACCCTCGAAAACTAAAAGTTTTGACATAGGAAAAGAGCCTTTAATCACATTCTTTACCATTTGCAATCATAAAATAGTCTAATATCTTCATTTTTCCAACATACGTAGCTATTACCCTCGAAAACTAAAACTTTTGACATAGGAAAGAGCCTTTAATCACATTCTTTACCATTTGCAATCATAAAATAGTCTAATATCTTCATTTTTTCAACATACGTAGCTATTACCCTCGAAAACTAAAACTTTTGACATAGGAAAAGAGCCTTTAATCACATTCTTTACCATTTACAATCATAAAATAGTCTAATATCTTCATTTTTTCAACATACGTAGCTATTACCCTCGAAAACTAAAACTTTTGACATAGGGAAAAGAGCCTTTAATCACATTCTTTACCATTTGCAGTCATAAAATAGTCTAATATCTTCATTTTTTCAACATACGTAGCTATTACCCTCGAAAACTAAAACTTTTGACATAGGAAAAGAGCCTTTAATCACATTCTTTACCATTTGCAATCATAAAATAGTCTAATATCTTCATTTTTTCAACATACGTAGCTATTACCCTCGAAAACTAAAACTTTTGAAATAGGAAAAGAGCCTTTAAGCACTTTCTTTACCATGTGCAATCATAAAATAGTCTAATATCTTCATTTTTTCCAACATACGTAGCTATTACCCTCGAAAATTAAAACTTTTGACATAGGAAAAGAGCCTTTAATCACATTCTTTACCATATGCAATCATAAAATAGTCTAATATCTTCATTTTTTCAACATACGCAGCTATTACCCTCGAAAACTAAAACTTTTGAAATAGGAAAAGAGCCTTTAAGCACTTTCTTTACCATCTGCAATCATAAAATAGTCTAATATCTTAATTTTTTCAACATACGTAGCTATCACCCTCGAAAACTAAAATTTTGAAATAGGAAAAGAGCCTTTAAGCACTTTCTTTACCATGTGCAATCATAAAATAGTCTAATATCTTCATTTTTCAAACATACGTAGCTATTACCCTCGAAAACTAAAACTTTTGACATAGGAAAAGAGCCTTTAATCACATTCTTTACCATGTGCAATCATAAAATAGTCTAATATCTTCATTTTTCCAACATACGCAGCTATTACCCTCGAAAACGAAAACTTTTGAAATAGGAAAAGAGCCTTTAATCACATTCTTTACCATTTGCAATCATAAAATAGTCTAATATCTTAATTTTTTCAACATACGTAGCTATTACCGTCGACTCGAAAACTAAAACTTTAGAAATGGGAAAAGAGCCTTTAATCACATTCTTTACCATGTGCAATCATAAAATAGTCTAATATCTTCATTTTTCCAACATACGTAGCTATTACCCTCGAAAACGAAAACTTTTGAAATAGGAAAAGAGCCTTTAATCACATTCTTTACCATTTGCAATCATAAAATAGTCTAATATCTCCATTTTTCCAACATACGTAGTTATTACCCTCGAAAACGAAAACTTTTGAAATAGGAAAAGAGCCCATAATCACATTCTTTACCATTTGCAATCATAAAATAGTCTAATATCTTCATTTTTTCAACATACGTAGCTATTACCCTCGAAAACTAAAACTTTTGAAATAGGAAAAGAGCCTTTAAGCACTTTCTTTACCATTTGCAATCATAAAATAGTCTAATATCTTCATTTTTTCAACATACGTAGCTATTACCCTCGAAAACTAAAACTTTTGACACAGGAAAAGAGCCTTTAATCACATTCTTTACCATGTGCAATCATAAAATAGTCTAATATCTTCATTTTTCCAACATACGTAGCTATTACCCTCGAAAACGAAAACTTTTGAAATAGGAAAAGAGCCTTTAATCACATTCTTTACCATTTGCAATCATAAAATAGTCTAATATCTTCAATTTTCCAACATACGTAGCTATTACCCTCGAAAACGAAAACTTTTGAAATAGGAAAAGAGCCTTTAAGCACTTTCTTTACCATGTGCAATCATAAATAGTCTATATCTTCATTTTTCAACATATGTAGCTATTACCCTCGAATACTAAATTTTGAAATAGGAAAAGAGCCTTTAATCACATTCTTTACCATTTGCAATCATAAAATAGTCTAATATCTTCATTTTTTCAACATACGTAGCTATTACCCTCGAAAACGAAAACTTTTGACATAGGAAAAGAGCCTTTAATCACATTCTTTACCGTTTGCAATCATAAAATAGTCTAATATCTTCATTTTTTCAACATACGTAGCTATTACCCTCGAAAACTAAAACTTTTGACATAGGAAAAGAGCCTTTAATCACATTCTTTACCATTTGCAATCATAAATAGTCTAATATCTTCATTTTTTCAACATACGTAGCTATTACCCTCGAAAACTAAAACTTTTGAAATAGGAAAAGAGCCTTTAAGCACTTTCTTTACCATGTGCAATCATAAAATAATCTAATATCTTCATTTTTTCAACATACGTAGCTATTACCCTCGAAAACTAAAACTTTTGACATAGGAAAAGAGCCTTTAATCACATTCTTTACCATGTGCAATCATAAAATAGTCTAATATCTTCATTTTTCCAACATAAGTAGCTATTACCCTCGAAAACGAAAACTTTTGAAATAGGAAAAGAGCCTTTAATCACATTCTTTACCATTTGCAATCATAAAATAGTCTAATATCTTCATTTTTTTCAACATACGTAGCTATTACCCTCGAAAACTAAAACTTTTGACATAGGAAAAGAGCCTTTAATCACTTTCTTTACCATGTGCAATCATAAAATAGTCTAATATCTTCATTTTTCCAACATACGTAGCTATTACCCTCGAAAACTAAAACTTTAGACATAGGAAAAGAGCCTTTAATCACATTCTTTACCATTTGCAATCATAATATAGTCTAATATCTTCATTTTTTCAACATACGTAGCTATTACCCTCGAAAACTAAAACTTTTGAAATAGGAAAAGAGCCTTTAAGCACTTTCTTTACCATGTGCAATCATAAAATAGTCTAATATCTTCATTTTTCCAACATACGTAGCTATTACCCTCGAAAACTAAAACTTTTGACATAGGAAAAGAGCCTTTAATCACATTCTTTACCATGTGCAATCATAAAATAGTCTAATATCTTCATTTTTCAACATACGCAGCTATTACCCTCGAAAACTAAAACTTTTGAAATAGGAAAAGAGCCTTTAAGCACTTTCTTTACCATCTGCAATCATAAAATAGTCTAATATCTTAATTTTTTCAACATACGAAGCTATCACCCTCGAAAACTAAAACTTTTGAAATAGGAAAAGAGCCTTTAAGCACTTTCTTTACCATGTGCAATCATAAAATAGTCTAATATCTTCATTTTTCAAACATACGTAGCTATTACCCTCGAAAACTAAAACTTTTGACATAGGAAAAGAGCCTTTAATCACATTCTTTACCATGTGCAATCATAAAATAGTCTGATATCTTCATTTTTCCAACATACGCAGCTATTACCCTCGAAAACGAAAACTTTTGAAATAGGAAAAGAGCCTTTAATCACATTCTTTACCATTTGCAATCATAAAATAGTCTAATATCTTAATTTTTTCAACATACGTAGCTATTACCGTCGACTCGAAAACTAAAACTTTAGAAATGGGAAAAGAGCCTTTAATCACATTCTTTACCATGTGCAATCATAAAATAGTCTAATATCTTCATTTTTCCAACATACGTAGCTATTACCCTCGAAAACGAAAACTTTTGAAATAGGAAAAGAGCCTTTAATCACATTCTTTACCATTTGCAATCATAAAATAGTCTAATATCTCCATTTTTCCAACATACGTAGTTATTAACCTCGAAAACGAAAACTTTTGAAATAGGAAAAGAGCCCATAATCAAATTCTTTACCATTTGCAATCATAAAATAGTCTAATATCTTCATTTTTTCAACATACGTAGCTATTACCCTCGAAAACTAAAACTTTTGAAATAGGAAAAGAGCCTTTAAGCACTTTCTTTACCATTTGCAATCATAAAATAGTCTAATATCTTCATTTTTTCAACATACGTAGTTATTACCTTCGAAAACTAAAACTTTTGACATAGGAAAAGAGCATTTAATCACATTCTTAAACCATGTGCAATCATAAAATAGTCTAATATCTTCATTTTTCCAACATACGTAGCTATTACCCTCGAAAACGAAAACTTTTGAAATAGGAAAAGAGCCTTTAATCACATTCTTTACCATTTGCAATCATAAAATAGTCTAATATCTTCATTTTTCCAACATACGTAGCTATTACCCTCGAAAACGAAAACTTTTGAAATAGGAAAAGAGCCTTTAAGCACTTTCTTTACCATGTGCAATCATAAAATAGTCTAATATCTTCATTTTTTCAACATACGTAGCTATTACCCTCGAAAACTAAATTTTGAAATAGGAAAAGAGCCTTTAGTCACATTCTTTACCATTTGCAATCATAAAATAGTCTAATATCTTCATTTTTTCACTATACGTAGCTATTACCCTCGAAAACGAAAACTTTTGACATAGGAAAAGAGCCTTTAATCACATTCTTTACCGTTTGCAATCATAAAATAGTCTAATATCTTCATTTTTTCAACATACGTAGCTATTACCCTCGAAAACTAAAACTTTTGACATAGGAAAAGAGCCTTTAATCACATTCTTTACCATTTGCAATCATAAAATAGTCTAATATCTTCATTTTTTCAACATACGTAGCTATTACCCTCGAAAACTAAAACTTTTGAAATAGGAAAAGAGCCTTTAAGCACTTTCTTTACCATGTGCAATCATAAAATAGTCTAATATCTTCATTTTTCCAACATAAGTAGCTATTACCCTCGAAAACGAAAACTTTTGAAATAGGAAAAGAGCCTTTAATCACATTCTTTACCATTTGCAATCATAAAATAGTCTAATATCTTCATTTTTTCAACATACGTAGCTATTACCCTCGAAAAGTAAAACTTTTGACATAGGAAAAGAGCCTTTAATCACATTCGTTACCATTTGCAATTATAAAATAGTCTAATATCTTCATTTTTTCAACATACGTAGCTATTACCCTCGAAAACTAAAACTTTTGACATAGGAAAAGAGCCTTTAATCACATTCGTTACCATTTGCAATTATAAAATAGTCTAATATCTTCATTTTTCCAACATACGTAGCTATTAGCCTCGAAAACGAAAACTTTTGAAATAGGAAAAGAGCCTTTAATCACATTCGTTACCATTTGCAATTATAAAATAGTCTAATATCTTCATTTTTCCAACATACGTAGCTATTACCCTCGAAAACTAAAACTTTTGACATAGGAAAAGAGCCTTTAATCACATTCTTTACCATGTGCAATCATAAAATAGTCTAATATCTTCATTTTTCCAACATACGTAGCTATTACCCTCGAAAACGAAAACTTTTGCCATAGGAAAAGAGCCTTTAAGCACATTCTTTACCATGTGCAATCATAAAATAGTCTAATATCTTCATTTTTCCAACATACGTAGCTATACCCTCGAAAACTTAAACTTTTGAAATAGGAAAAGAGCCTTTAATCACATTCTTTACCATTTGCAATCATAAAATAGTCTAATATCTTCATTTTTTCAACATACGTAGCTATTACCCTCGAAAACTAAAACTTTTGAAATAGGAAAAGAGCCTTTAAGCACTTTCTTTACCATGTGCAATCATAAAATAGTCTAATATCTTCATTTTTCCAACATACGTAGCTATTACCCTCGAAAACTAAAACTTTTGACATAGAAAAGAGCCTTTAATCACATTCTTTACCATGTGCAATCATAAAATAGTCTAATATCTTCATTTTTTCAACATACGTAGCTATTACCCTCGAAAACTAAAACTTTTGAAATAGGAAAAGAGCCTTTAAGCACTTTCTTTACCATGTGCAATCATAAAATAGTCTAATATCTTCATTTTTTCAACATACGTAGCTATTACCCTCGAAAACTAAAACTTTTGAAATAGGAAAAGAGCCTTTAAGCACTTTCTTTACCATGTGCAATCATAAATAGTCTAATATCTTCATTTTTCAAACATACGTAGCTATTACCCTCGAAAACTAAAACTTTTGACATAGGAAAAGAGCCTTTAATCACATTCTTTACCATGTGCAATCATAAAATAGTCTAATATCTTCATTTTTCCAACATACGCAGCTATTACCCTCGAAAACGAAAACTTTTGAAATAGGAAAAGAGCCTTTAATCACATTCTTTACCATTTGCAATCATAGAATAGTCTAATATCTTCATTTTTTCAACATACGTAGCTATTACCCTCGACTCGAAAACTAAAACTTTAGAAATAGGAAAGAGCCTTTAAGCACTTTCTTTACCATTTGCAATCATAAAATAGTCTAATATCTTCATTTTTTCAACATACGTAGCTATTACCCTCGAAAACTAAAACTTTTGACATAGGAAAAGAGCCTTTAATCACATTCTTTACCATGTGCAATCATAAAATAGTCTAATATCTTCATTTTTCCAACATACGTAGCTATTACCCTCGAAAACGAAAACTTTTGAAATAGGAAAAGAGCCTTTAATCACATTCTTTACCATTTGCAATCATAATATAGTCTAATATCTCCATTTTTCCAACATACGTAGCTATTACCCTCGAAAACGAAAACTTTTGAAATAGGAAAAGAGCCCATAATCACATTCTTTACCATTTGCAATCATAAAATAGTCTAATATCTTCATTTTTTCAACATACGTAGCTATTACCCTCGAAAACTAAAACTTTTGAAATAGGAAAAGAGCCTTTAAGCACTTTCTTTACCATTTGCAATCATAAAATAGTCTAATATCTTCATTTTTTCAACATACGTAGCTATTACCCTCGAAAACTAAAACTTTTGACATAGGAAAAGAGCCTTTAATCACATTCTTTACCATGTGCAATCATAAAATAGTCTAATATCTTCATTTTTCCAACATACGTAGCTATTACCCTCGAAAACGAAAACTTTTGAAATAGGAAAAGAGCCTTTAATCACATTCTTTACCATTTGCAATCATAAAATAGTCTAAAATCTTCATTTTTCCAACATACGTAGCTATTACCCTCGAAAACGAAAACTTTTGAAATAGGAAAAGAGCCTTTAATCACATTCTTTACCATTTGCAATCATAAAATAGTCTAATATCTTCATTTTTTCAACATACGTAGCTATTACCCTCGAAAACTAAAACTATTGAAATAGGAAAAGAGCCTTTAAGCACTTTCTTTACCATGTGCAATCATAAAATAGTCTAATATCTTCATTTTTTCAACATACGTAGCTATTACCCTCGAAAACTAAATTTTGAAATAGGAAAAGAGCCTTTAATCACATTCTTTACAATTTGCAATCATAAAATAGTCTAATATCTTCATTTTTCCAACATAAGTAGCTATTACCCTCGAAAACGAAAACTTTTGAAATAGAAAAAGAGCCTTTAATCACATTCTTTACCATTTGCAATCATAAAATAGTCTAATATCTTCATTTTTTCAACATACGTAGCTATTACCCTCGAAAACTAAAACTTTTGACATAGGAAAAGAGCCTTTAATCACATTCGTTACCATTTGCAATTATAAAATAGTCTAATATCTTCATTTTTTCAACATACGTAGCAATTACCCTCGAAAACTAAAACTTTTGACATAGGAAAAGAGCCTTTAATCACATTCGTTATCATTTGCAATTATAAAATAGTCTATTATCTTCATTTTTCCAACATACGTAGCTATTAGCCTCGAAAACGAGAACTTTTGAAATAGGAAAAGAGCCTTTAATCACATTCGTTACCATTTGCAATTATAAAATAGTCTAATATCTTCATTTTTTCAACATACGTAGCTCTTACCCTCGAAAACTAAAACTTTTGAAATAGGAAAAGAGCCTTTAAGCACTTTCTTTACCATGTGCAATCATAAAATAATCTAATATCTTCATTTTTCCAACATACGTAGCTATTACCCTCGAAAACTAAAACTTTTGACATAGGAAAAGAGCCTTTAATCACATTCTTTACCATGTGCAATCATAAAATAGTCTAATATCTTCATTTTTCCAACATACGTAGCTATTACCCTCGAAAACTAAAACTTTTGCCATAGGAAAAGAGCCTTTAAGCACATTCTTTACCATGTGCAATCATAAAATAGTCTAATATCTTCATTTTTCCAACATACGTAGCTATACCCTCGAAAACTTAAACTTTTGAAATAGGAAAAGAGCCTTTAATCACATTCTTTACCATGTGCAATCATAAAATAGTCTAATATCTTCATTTTTTCAACATACGTAGCTATTACCCTCGAAAACTAAAAACTTTTGACATAGGAAAAGAGCCTTTAATCACATTCGTTACCATTTGCAATTATAAAATAGTCTAATATCTTCATTTTTTCAACATACGTAGCTATTACCCTCGAAAACTAAAACTTTGACATAGGAAAAGAGCTTTTAATCACATTCTTTACCATTTGCAATCATAAAATCGTCTAATATCTTCATTTTTTCAACATACGTAGCTATTACCCTCGAAAACTAAAACTTTTGACATAGGAAAAGAGCCTTTAATCACATTCTTTACCATGTGCAATCATAAAATAGTATAATATCTTCATTTTTCCAACTTACGTAGCTATTACCCTCGAAAACGAAAACTTTTGAAATAGGAAAAGAGCCTTTAATCACATTCTTTACCATTTGCAATCATAAAATAGTCTAATATCTTCATTTTTTCAACATACGTAGCTATTACCCTCGAAAACTAAAACTTCTGACATAGGAAAAGAGCCTTTAATCACATTCTTTACCATTTGCAATCATAAAATAGTCTAATATCTTCATTTTTTCAACATACGTAGCTATTACCCTCGAAAACTAAAACTTTTGACATAGGAAAAGAGCCTTTAATCACATTCTTTACCATTTGCAATCATAAAATAGTCTAACATCTTCATTTTTTCAACATACATAGCTATTACCCTCGAAAACTAAAACTTTTGACATAGGAAAAGAGCCTTTAATCACATTCTTTACCATGTGCAATCATAAAATAGTCTAATATCTTCATTTTTTCAGCATACGTAGCTATTACCCTCGAAAACTAAAACTTTTGACATAGGAAAAGAGCCTTTAATCACATTCTTTACCATTTGCAATCATAAAATAGTCTAATATCTTCATTTTTTCAACATACGTAGCTATTACCCTCGAAAACTAAAACTTTTGAAATAGGAAAAGAGCCTTTAAGCACTTTCTTTACCATGTGCAATCATAAAATAGTCTAATATCTTCATTTTTTCCACATACGTAGCTATTACCCTCGAAAACTAAAACTTTTGACATAGGAAAAGAGCCTTTAATCACATTCTTTACCATGTGCAATCATAAAATAGTCTAATATCTTCATTTTTTCAACATACGTAGCTATTACCCTCGAAAACTAAAACTTTTGCCATAGGAAAAGAGCCTTTAATCACATTCTTTACCATGTGCAATTATAAAATAGTCTAATATTTTCATTTTTCCAACATACGTAGCTATTACCCTCGAAACTAAAATTTTTGACATAGGAAAAGAGCCTTTAATCACATTCTTTACCATTTGCAATCATAATATAGTCTAATATCTTCATTTTTCCAACATACGTAGCTATTACCCTCGAAAACGATAACTTTTGAAATAGGAAAAGAGCCTTTAATCACATTCTTTACCATTTGCAATCAGAAAATAGTCTAATATCTTCATTTTTTCAACATACGTAGCTATTACCCTCGAAAACTAAAACTTTTGACATAGGAAAAGAGCCTTTAATCACATTCTTTACCGTTTGCAATCATAGAATAATCTAATATCTTCATTTTTTCAACATACGTAGCTATTACCCTCGAAAACTAAAACTTTTGACATAGGAAAAGAGCCTTTAATCACATTCTTTACCATGTGCAATCATAAAATAGTATAATATCTTCATTTTTCCAACATACGTAGCTATTACCCTCGAAAACGAAAACTTTTGAAATAGGAAAAGAGCCTTTAATCACATTCTTTACCATTTGCAATCATAAAATAGTCTAATATCTTCTTTTTTTCAACATACGTAGCTATTACCCTCGAAAACTAAAACTTTTGACATAGGAAAAGAGCCTTTAATCACATTCTTTACCATTTGCAATCATAAAATAGTCTAATATCTTCATTTTTTCAACATACGTAGCTATTACCCTCGAAAACTAAAACTTTTGACATAGGAAAAGAGCATTTAATCACATTCTTTACCATTTGCAATCATAAAATAGTCTAATATCTTCATTTTTTTCAACATACGTAGCTATTACCCTCGAAAACTAAAACTTTTGACATAGGAAAAGAGCCTTTAATCACATTCTTTACCATGTACAATCATAAAATAGTCTAATATCTTCATTTTTCCAACATACGTAGCTATTACCCTCAAAAACGAAAACTTTTGAAATAGGAAAAGAGCCTTTAATCACATTCTTTACCATTTGCAATCATAAAATAGTCTAATATCTTCATTTTTTCAACATACGCAGCTATTACCCTCGAAAACTAAAACTTTTGAAATAGGAAAAGAGCCTTTAAGCACTTTCTTTACCATGTGCAATCATAAAATAGTCTAATATCTTCATTTTTCCAACATACGTAGCTATTACCCTCGAAAACGAAAACTTTTGCCATAGGAAAAGAGCCTTTAAGCACATTCTTTACCATGTGCAATCATAAAATAGTCTAATATCTTCATTTTTTTAACATACGTAGCTATTACCCTCGAAAACTAAAACTTTTGACATAGGAAAAGAGCATTTAATCACATTCTTTACCATTTGCAATCATAAAATAGTCTAATATCTTCATTTTTTCAACATACGTAGCTATTACCCTCGAAAACGAAAACTTTTGAAATAGGAAAAGAGCCTTTAATCACATTCTTTACCATTTGCAATCATAATATAGTCTAATATCTCCATTTTTCCAACATACGTAGCTATTACCCTCGAAAACGAAAACTTTTGAAATAGGAAAAGAGCCCATAATCACATTCTTTACCATTTGCAATCATAAAATAGTCTAATATCTTCATTTTTTCAACATACGTAGCTATTACCCTCGAAAACTAAAACTTTTGAAATAGGAAAAGAGCCTTTAAGCACTTTCTTTACCATTTGCAATCATAAAATAGTCTAATATCTTCATTTTTTCAACATACGTAGCTATTACCCTCGAAAACTAAAACTTTTGACATAGGAAAAGAGCCTTTAATCACATTCTTTACCATGTGCAATCAGAAAATAGTCTAATATCTTCATTTTTCCAACATACGTAGCTATTACCCTCGAAAACGAAAACTTTTGAAATAGGAAAAGAGCCTTTAATCACATTCTTTACCATTTGCAATCATAAAATAGTCTAATATCTTCATTTTTCCAACATACGTAGCTATTACTCTCGAAAACGAAAACTTTTGAAATAGGAAAAGAGCCTTTAATCACATTCTTTACCATTTGCAATCATAAAATAGTCTAATATCTTCATTTTTTCAACATACGTAGCTATTACCCTCGAAAACTAAAACTTTTGAAATAGGAAAAGAGCCTTTAAGCATTTTCTTTACCATGTGCAATCATAAAATAGTCCTAATATCTTCATTTTTTCAACATACGTAGCTATTACCCTCGAAAACTAAATTTTGAAATAGGAAAAGAGCCTTTAATCACATTCTTTACAATTTGCAATCATAAAATAGTCTAATATCTTCATTTTTTCAACATACGTAGCTATTACCCTCGAAAACTAAAACTTTTGACATAGGAAAAGAGCCTTTAATCACATTCTTTACCATTTGCAATCATAAAATAGTCTAATATCTTCATTTTTTCAACATACGTAGCTATTACCCTCGAAAATTAAACTTTTGAAATAGGAAAAGAGCCTTTAAGCACTTTCTTTACCATGTGCAATCATAAAATAGTCTAATATCTTCATTTTTTCAACATAAGTAGCTATTACCCTCGAAAACTAAAACTTTTGACATAAGAAAAGAGCCTTTAATCACATTCTTTACCATGTGCAATCATAAAATAGTCTAATATCTTCATTTTTCCAATATAAGTAGCTATTACCCTCGAAAACGAAAACTTTTGAAATAGAAAAAGAGCCTTTAATCACATTCTTTACCATTTGCAATCATAAAATAGTCTAATATCTTCATTTTTTCAACATACGTAGCTATTACCCTCGAAAACTAAAACTTTTGGCATAGGAAAAGAGCCTTTAATCACATTCGTTACCATTTGCAATTATAAAATAGTCTAATATCTTCATTTTTTCAACATACGTAGCTATTACCCTCGAAAACTAAAACTTTTGAAATAGGAAAAGAGCCTTTAAGCACTTTCTTTACCATGTGCAATCATAAAATAGTCTAATATCTTCATTTTTTCAACATACGTAGCTATTACCCTCGAAAACTAAATTTTGAAATAGGAAAAGAGCCTTTAATCACATTCTTTACAATTTGCAATCATAAAATAGTCTAATATCTTCATTTTTTCAACATACGTAGCTATTACCCTCGAAAACTAAAACTTTTGACATAGGAAAAGAGCCTTTAATCACATTCTTTACCATTTGCAATCATAGAATAGTCTAATATCTTCATTTTTTCAACATACGTAGCTATTACCCTCGAAAACTAAAACTTTTGAAATAGGAAAAGAGCCTTTAAGCACTTTCTTTACCATGTGCAATCATAAAATAGTCTAATATCTTCATTTTTTCAACATACGTAGCTATTACCCTCGAAAACTAAAACTTTTGACATAGGAAAAGAGCCTTTAATCACATTCTTTACCATGTGCAATCATAAAATAGTCTAATATCTTCATTTTTCCAACATAAGTAGCTATTACCCTCGAAAACGAAAACTTTGGAAATAGAAAAAGAGCCTTTAATCACATTCTTTACCATTTGCAATCATAAAATAGTCTAATATCTTCATTTTTTCAACATACGTAGCTATTACCCTCGAAAACTAAAACTTTTGACATAGGAAAAGAGCCTTTAATCACATTCGTTACCATTTGCAATTATAAAATAGTCTAATATCTTCATTTTTTCAACATACGTAGCTATTACCCTCGAAAACTAAAACTTTTGACATAGGAAAAGAGCCTTTAATCACATTCTTTATCATTTGCAATTATAAAATAGTCTAATATCTTCATTTTTCCAACATACGTAGCTATTAGCCTAGAAAACGAGAACTTTTGAAATAGGAAAAGAGCCTTTAATCACATTCGTTAGCATTTGCAATTATAAAATAGTCTAATATCTTCATTTTTTCAACATACGTAGCTATTACCCTCGAAAACTAAAACTTTTGAAATAGGAAAAGAGCCTTTAAGCACTTTCTTTACCATGTGCAATCATAAAATAATCTAATATCTTCATTTTTCCAACATACGTAGCTATTACCCTCGAAAACTAAAACTTTTGATATAGGAAAAGAGCCTTTAATCACATTCTTTACCATGTGCAATCATAAAATAGTCTAATATCTTCATTTTTTCAACATACGTAGCTATTACCCTCGAAAACTAAAACTTTTGACATAGGAAAAGAGCCTTTAGTCACATTCGTTACCATTTGCAATTATAAAATAGTCTAATATCTTCATTTTTTCAACATACGTAGCTATTACCCTCGAAAAATAAAACTTTTGACATAGGAAAAGAGCCTTTAATCACATTCTTTACCATTTGCAATCATAAAATAGTCTAATATCTTCATTTTTTCAACATACTTAGCTATTACCCTCGAAAACTAAAACTTTTGACATAGGAAAAGAGCCTTTAATCACATTCTTTACCATATGCAATCATAAAATAGTATAATATCTTCATTTTTCCAACTTACGTAGCTATTACCCTCGAAAACGAAAACTTTTGAAATAGGAAAAGAGCCTTTAATCACATTCTTTACCATTTGCAATCATAAAATAGTCTAATATCTTCATTTTTTCAACATACGTAGCTATTACCCTCGAAAACTAAAACTTCTGACATAGGAAAAGAGCCTTTAATCACATTCTTTACCATGTGCAATCATAAAATAGTCTAATATCTTCATTTTTTCAACATACGTAGCTATTACCCTCGAAAACTAAAACTTTTGACATAGGAAAAGAGCCTTTAATCACATTCTTTACCATTTGCAATCATAAAATAGTCTAATATCTTCATTTTTTCAACATACGTAGCTATTACCCTCGAAAACTAAAACTTTTGAAATAGGAAAAGAGCCTTTAAGCACTTTCTTTACCATGTGCAATCATAAAATAGTCTAATATCTTCATTTTTCCAACATACGTAGCTATTACCCTCGAAAACTAAAACTTTTTACATAGGAAAAGAGCCTTTAATCACATTCTTTACCATGTGCAATCATAAAATAGTCTAATATCTTCATTTTTTCAACATACGTAGCTATTACCCTCGAAAACTAAAACTTTTGACATAGGAAAAGAGCCTTTAATCACATTCGTTACCATTTGCAATTATAAAATAGTCTAATATCTTCATTTTTTCAACATACGTAGCTATTACCCTCGAAAACTAAAACTTTTGACATAGGAAAAGAGCCTTTAATCACATTCGTTACCATTTGCAATTATAAAATAGTCTAATATCTTCATTTTTTCAACATACGTAGCTATTACCCTCGAAAACTAAAACTTTGACATGGGAAAAGAGCCTTTAATCACATTCTTTACCGTTTGCAATCATAAAATAATCTAATATCTTCATTTTTTCAACATACGTAGCTATTACCCTCGAAAACTAAAACTTTTGACATAGGAAAAGAGCCTTTAATCACATTCTTTACCATGTGCAATCATAAAATAGTATAATATCTTCATTTTTCCAACATACGTAGCTATTACCCTCGAAATTGAAAACTTTTGAAATAGGAAAAGAGCCTTTAATCACATTCTTTACCATTTGCAATCATAAAATAGTCTAATATCTTCTTTTTTTCAACATACGTAGCTATTACCCTCGAAAACTAAAACTTTTGACATGGGAAAAGAGCCTTTAATCACATTCTTTACCATTTGCAATCATAAAATAGTCTAATATCTTCATTTTTTCAACATACGTAGCTATTACCCTCGAAAACTAAACTTTTGACATAGGAAAAGAGCCTTTAATCACATTCTTTACCATTTGCAATCATAAAATAGTCTAATATCTTCATTTAATCAACATACGTAGCTATTACCCTCGAAAACTAAAACTTTTGACATAGGAAAAGAGCCTTTAATCACATTCTTTACCATGTGCAATCATAAAATAGTCTAATATCTTCATTTTTCCAACATACGTAGCTATTACCCTCGAAAACGAAAACTTTTGAAATAGGAAAAGAGCCTTAATCACATTCTTTACCATTTGCAATCATAAATAGTCTAATATCTTCATTTTTTCAACATACGTAGCTATTACCCTCGAAAACTAAAACTTTTGAAATAGGAAAAGAGCCTTTAAGCACTTTCTTTACCATGTTCAATCATAAAATAGTCTAATATCTTCATTTTTCCAACATACGTAGCTATTACCCTCGAAAACGAAAACTTTTGCCATAGGAAAAGAGCCTTTAAGCACATTCTTTACCATGTGCAATCATAAAATAGTCTAATATCTTTATTTTTTAAACATAGTAGCTATTACCCTCGAAAACTAAAACTTTTGACATAGGAAAAGAGCCTTTAATCACATTCTTTACCATTTGCAATCATAAATAGTCTAATATCTTCATTTTTTCAACATACGTAGCTATTACCCTCGAAAACTAAAACTTTTGACATAGGAAAAGAGCCTTTAATCACATTCTTTACCATTTGCAATCATAAAATAGTCTAATATCTTCATTTTTTCAACATACGTAGCTATTACCCTCGAAAACTAAAACTTTTGAAATAGGAAAAGAGCCTTTAAGCACTTTCTTTACCATGTGCAATCATAAAATAGTCTAATATCTTCATTTTTCCAACATACATAGCTACTACCCTCGAAAACTAAAACTTTTGACATAGGAAAAGAGCCTTTAATCACTTCTTTACCATGTGCAATCATAAAATAATCTAATATCTTCATTTTTTCAACATACGTAGCTATTACCCTCGAAAACTAAAACTTTTGACATAGGAAAAGAGTCTTTAATCACATTCTTTACCATGTGCAATCATAAAATAGTATAATATCTTCATTTTTCCAACATACGTAGCTATTACCCTCGAAAACGAAAACTTTTGAAATAGGAAAAGAGCCTTTAATCACATTCTTTACCATTTGCAATCATAAAATAGTCTAATATCTTCTTTTTTCAACATACGTAGCTATTACCCTCGAAAACTAAAACTTTTGACATAGGAAAAGAGCCTTTAATCACATTCTTACCATTTGCAATCATAAAATAGTCTAATATCTTCATTTTTCACATACGTAGCTATTACCCTCGAAAAGTAAAACTTTTGACATAGGAAAAGAGCCTTTAATCACATTCTTTACCACTTGCAATCATAAAATAGTCTAATATCTTCATTTTTTCAACATACGTAGCTATTACCCTCGAAAACTAAAACTTTTGACATAGGAAAAGAGCCTTTAATCACATTCTTTACCATGTGCAATCATAAAATAGTCTAATATCTTCATTTTTCCAACATACGTAGCTATTACCCTCGAAAACAAAAACTTTTGAAATAGGAAAAGAGCCTTTAATCACATTCTTTACCATTTGCAATCATAAAATAGTCTAATATCTTCATTTTTTCACTATACGTAGCTATTACCCTCGAAAACTAAAACTTTTGAAATAGGAAAAGAGCCTTTAAGCACTTTCTTTACCATGTGCAATCATAAAATAGTCTAATATCTTCATTTTTCCAACATACGTAGCTATTACCCTCGAAAACGAAAACTTTTGCCATAGGAAAAGAGCCTTTAAGCACATTCTTTACCATGTGCAATCATAAAATAGTCTAATATCTTCATTTTTTCAACATACGTAGCTATTACCCTCGAAAACTAAACTTTTGACATAGGAAAAGAGCCTTTAATCACATTCTTTACCATTTGCAATCATAAAATAGTCTAATATCTTCATTTTTTCAACATACGTAGCTATTACCCTCGAAAACTAAAACTTTTGACATAGGAAAAGAGCCTTTAATCACATTCTTTACCATTTGCAATCATAAAATAGTCTAATATCTTCATTTTTTCAACATACGTAGCTATTACCCTCGAAAACTAAAACTTTTGAAATAGGAAAAGAGCCTTTAAGCACTTTCTTTACCATGTGCAATCATAAAATAGTCTAATATCTTCATTTTTCCAACATACGAGCTATTACCCTCGAAAACTAAAACTTTTGACATAGGAAAAGAGCCTTTAATCACATTCTTTACCATGTGCTATCATAAAACAGTCTAATATCTTCATTTTTTCAACTTACGTAGCTATTACCCTCGAAAACTAAAACTTTTGCCATAGGAAAAGAGCCTTTAATCACATTCTTTACCATGTGCAATTATAAAATAGTCTAATATCTTCATTTTTCCAACATACGTAGCTATTACCCTCGAAAACTAAAACTTTTGACATAGGAAAAGAGCCTTTAATCACATTCTTTACCATTTGCAATCAGAAAATAGTCTAATATCTTCATTTTTTCAACATACGTAGCTATTACCCTCGAAAACTAAAACTTTTGAAATAGGAAAAGAGCCTTTAATCACATTCTTTACCATTTGCAATCATAAAATAGTCTAATATCTTCATTTTTTCAACATACTTAGCTATTACCCTCGAAAACTAAAACTTTTGACATAGGAAAAGAGCCTTTAATCACATTCTTTACCATATGCAATCATAAAATAGTATAATATCTTCATTTTTCCAACTTACGTAGCTATTACCCTCGAAAACGAAAACTTTTGAAATAGGGAAAAGAGCCTTTAATCACATTCTTTACCATTTGCAATCATAAAATAGTCTAATATCTTCATTTTTTCAACATACGTAGCTATTACCCTCGAAAACTAAAACTTCTGACATAGGAAAAGAGCCTTTAATCACATTCTTTACCATGTGCAATCATAAAATAGTCTAATATCTTCATTTTTTCAACATACGTAGCTATTACCCTCGAAAACTAAAACTTTTGACATAGGAAAAGAGCCTTTAATCACATTCTTTACCATTTGCAATCATAAAATAGTCTAATATCTTCATTTTTTCAACATACGTAGCTATTACCCTCGAAAACTAAAACTTTTGAAATAGGAAAAGAGCCTTTAAGCACTTTCTTTACCATGTGCAATCATAAAATAGTCTAATATCTTCATTTTTCCAACATACGTAGCTATTACCCTCGAAAACTAAAACTTTTTACATAGGAAAAGAGCCTTTAATCACATTCTTTACCATGTGCAATCATAAAATAGTCTAATATCTTCATTTTTTCACATACGTAGCTATTACCCTCGAAAACTAAAACTTTTGACATAGGAAAAGAGCCTTTAATCACATTCGTTACCATTTGCAATTATAAAATAGTCTAATATCTTCATTTTTTCAACATACGTAGCTATTACCCTCGAAAACTAAAACTTTTGACATAGGAAAAGAGCCTTTAATCACATTCGTTACCATTTGCAATTATAAAATAGTCTAATATCTTCATTTTTTCAACATACGTAGCTATTACCCTCGAAAACTAAAACTTTTGACATGGGAAAAGAGCCTTTAATCACATTCTTTACCGTTTGCAATCATAAAATAATCTAATATCTTCATTTTTTCAACATACGTAGCTATTACCCTCGAAAACTAAAACTTTTGACATAGGAAAAGAGCCTTTAATCACATTCTTTACCATGTGCAATCATAAAATAGTATAATATCTTCATTTTTCCAACATACGTAGCTATTACCCTCGAAATTGAAAACTTTTGAAATAGGAAAAGAGCCTTTAATCACATTCTTTACCATTTGCAATCATAAAATAGTCTAATATCTTCTTTTTTTCAACATACGTAGCTATTACCCTCGAAAACTAAAACTTTTGACATGGGAAAAGAGCCTTTAATCACATTCTTTACCATTTGCAATCATAAAATAGTCTAATATCTTCATTTTTTCAACATACGTAGCTATTACCCTCGAAAACTAAAACTTTTGACATAGGAAAAGAGCCTTTAATCACATTCTTTACCATTTGCAATCATAAAATAGTCTAATATCTTCATTTAATCAACATACGTAGCTATTACCCTCGAAAACTAAAACTTTTGACATAGGAAAAGAGCCTTTAATCACATTCTTTACCATGTGCAATCATAAAATAGTCTAATATCTTCATTTTTCCAACATACGTAGCTATTACCCTCGAAAACGAAAACTTTTGAAATAGGAAAAGAGCCTTTAATCACATTCTTTACCATTTGCAATCATAAAATAGTCTAATATCTTCATTTTTTCAACATACGTAGCTATTACCCTCGAAAACTAAAACTTTGAAATAGGAAAAGAGCCTTTAAGCACTTTCTTTACCATGTTCAATCATAAAATAGTCTAATATCTTCATTTTTCCAACATACGTAGCTATTACCCTCGAAACGAAAACTTTTGCCATAGGAAAAGAGCCTTTAAGCACATTCTTTACCATGTGCAATCATAAAATAGTCTAATATCTTTATTTTTTAAACATAAGTAGCTATTACCCTCGAAAACTAAAACTTTTGACATAGGAAAAGAGCCTTTAATCACATTCTTACCATTTGCAATCATAAAATAGTCTAATATCTTCATTTTTTCAACATACGTAGCTATTACCCTCGAAAACTAAACTTTTGACATAGGGAAAGAGCCTTTAATCACATTCTTTACATTTGCAATCATAAAATAGTCTAATATCTTCATTTTTTCAACATACGTAGCTATTACCCTCGAAAACTAAAACTTTTGAAATAGGAAAAGAGCCTTTAAGCACTTTCTTTACCATGTGCAATCATAAAATAGTCTAATATCTTCATTTTTCCAACATACGTAGCTACTACCCTCGAAAACTAAAACTTTTGACATAGGAAAAGAGCCTTTAATCACATTCTTTACCATGTGCAATCATAAAATAATCTAATATCTTCATTTTTTCAACATACGTAGCTATTACCCTCGAAAACTAAAACTTTTGACATAGGAAAAGAGTCTTTAATCACATTCTTTACCATGTGCAATCATAAAATAGTATAATATCTTCATTTTTCCAACATACGTAGCTATTACCCTCGAAAACGAAAACTTTTGAAATAGGAAAAGAGCCTTTAATCACATTCTTTACCATTTGCAATCATAAAATAGTCTAATATCTTCTTTTTTTCAACATACGTAGCTATTACCCTCGAAAACTAAAACTTTTGACATAGGAAAAGAGCCTTTAATCACATTCTTTACCATTTGCAATCATAAAATAGTCTAATATCTTCATTTTTTCAACATACGTAGCTATTACCCTCGAAAAGTAAAACTTTTGACATAGGAAAAGAGCCTTTAATCACATTCTTTACCACTTGCAATCATAAAATAGTCTAATATCTTCATTTTTTCAACATACGTAGCTATTACCCTCGAAAACTAAAACTTTTGACATAGGAAAAGAGCCTTTAATCACATTCTTTACCATGTGCAATCATAAAATAGTCTAATATCTTCATTTTTCCAACATACGTAGCTATTACCCTCGAAAACAAAACTTTTGAAATAGGGAAAAGAGCCTTTAATCACATTCTTTACCATTTGCAATCATAAAATAGTCTAATATCTTCATTTTTTCAACATACGTAGCTATTACCCTCGAAAACTAAAACTTTTGAAATAGGAAAAGAGCCTTTAAGCACTTTCTTTACCATGTGCAATCATAAAATAGTCTAATATCTTCATTTTTCCAACATACGTAGCTATTACCCTCGAAAACGAAAACTTTTGCCATAGGAAAAGAGCCTTTAAGCACATTCTTTACCATGTGCAATCATAAAATAGTCTAATATC
>NW_027064067.1:28474-54993 GCF_032884065.1 Artemia franciscana
AATATCTTCATTTTTTCAACATACGTAGCTATTACCCTCGAAAACTAAAACTTTTGCCATAGGAAAAGAGCCTTTAATCACATTCTTTACCATGTGCAATTATAAAATAGTCTAATATCTTCATTTTTCCAACATACGTAGCTATTACCCTCGAAAACGAAAACTTTTGAAATAGGAAAAGAGCCTTTAATCACATTCTTTACCATTTGCAATCAGAAATAGTCTAATATCTTCATTTTTTCAACATACGTAGCTATTACCCTCAAAAACTAAAACTTTTGAAATAGGAAAAGAGCCTTTAAGCACTTTCTTTACCATGTGCATTCATAAAATAGTCTAATATCTTCATTTTTCCAACATACGTAGCTATTACCCTCGAAAACTAAAACTTTTGACATAGGAAAAGAGCCTTTAATCACATTCTTTACCATGTGCAATCATAAAATAGTCTAATATCTTCATTTTTCCAACATACGTAGCTATTACCCTCGAAAACGAAAACTTTTGCCATAGGAAAAGAGCCTTTAAGCACATTCTTTACCATGTGCAATCATAAAATAGTCTAATATCTTCATTTTTCCAACATACGTAGCTATTACCCTCGAAAACTTAAACTTTTGAAATAGGAAAAGAGCCTTTAATCACATTCTTTACCATGTGCAATCATAAAATAGTCTAATATCTTCATTTTTTCAACATACGTAGCTATTATCCTCGAAAACTAAAACTTTTGACATAGGAAAAGAGGCTTTAATCACATTCGTTACCATTTGCAATTATAAAATAGTCTAATATCTTCATTTTTTCAACATACGTAGCTATTACCCTCGAAAACTAAAACTGTTGACATAGGAAAAGAGCCTTTAATCATATTCTGTACCATGTGCAATCATAAAATAGTATAATATCTTCATTTTTCCAACATACGTAGCTATTACCCTCGAAAACGAAAACTTTTGAAATAGGAAAAGAGCCTTTAATCACATTCTTTACCATTTGCAATCATAAAATAGTCTAATATCTTCGTTTTTTCAACATACGTAGCTATTACCCTCGAAAACTAAAACTTTTGACAAAGGAATAGAGCCTTTAATCACATTCTTTACCATTTGCAATCATAAAATAGTCTAATATCTTCATTTTTTCAACATACGTAGCTATTACCCTCGAAAACTAAAACTTTTGACATAGGAAAAGAGCCTTTAATCACATTCTTTACCATTTGCAATCAAAAAATAGTCTAATATCTTCATTTTTTCAACATACGTAGCTATTACCCTCGAAAACTAAAACTTTTGACATAGGAAAAGAGCCTTTAATCACATTCTTTACCATGTGCAATCATAAAATAGTCTAATATCTTCATTTTTCCAACATACGTAGCTATTACCCTCGAAAACGAAAACTTTGAAATAGGAAAAGTGCCTTTAATCACATTCTTTACCATTTGCAATCATAAAATAGTCTAATATCTTCATTTTTTCAACATACGTAGCTATTACCCTCGAAAACTAAAACTTTTGAAATAGGAAAAGAGCCTTTAAGCACTTTCTTTACCATGTGCAATCATAAAATAGTCTAATATCTTCATTTTTCCAACATACGTAGCTATTACCCTCGAAAACTAAAACTTTTGACATAGGAAAAGAACCTTTAATCACATTCTTTACCATGTGCAATCATAAAATAGTCTAATATCTTCATTTTTCCAACATACGTAGCTATTACCCTCGAAAACGAAAACTTTTGCCATAGGAAAAGAGCCTTTAAGCACATTCTTTACCATTTGCAATCATAAAATAGTCTAATATCTTCATTTTTCCAATATACGTAGCTATTACCCTCGAAAACTTAAACTTTTGAAATAGGAAAAGAGCCTTTAATCACATTCTTTACCATGTGCAATCATAAAATAGTCTAATATCTTCATTTTTTCAACATACGTAGCTATTACCCTCGAAAACTAAAACTTTTGACATAGGAAAAGAGCCTTTAATCACATTCGTTACCATTTGCAATTATAAAATAGTCTAATATCTTCATTTTTTCAACATACGTAGCTATTACCCTCGAAAACTAGAACTTTTGACATAGGAAAAGAGCCTTTAATCACATTCTTTACCATGTACAATCATAAAATAGTATAATATCTTCATTTTTCCAACATACGTAGCTATTACCCTCGAAAACGAAAACTTTTGAAATAGGAAAAGAGCCTTTAAGCACATTCTTTACCATGTGCAATCATAAAATAGCCTAATATCTTCATTTTTCCAACATACGTAGCTATTACCCTCGAAAACTTAAACTTTTGAAATAGGAAAAAAGCCTTTAATCACATTCTTTACCATGTGCAATCATAAAATAGTCTAATATCTTCATTTTTTCAACATACGTAGCTATTACCCTCGAAAACTAAAACTTTTGACATAGGAAAAGAGCCTTTAATCACATTCGTTACCATTTGCAATTATAAAATAGTCTAATATCTTCATTTTTTCAACATACGTAGCTATTACCCTCGAAAACGAAAACTTTTGAAATAGGAAAAGAGCCTTTAATCACATTCTTTACCATTTGCAATCATAAAATAGTCTAATATCTTCATTTTTTCAACATATGTAGCTATTACCCTCGAAAACTAAAACTTTTGACATAGGAAAAGAGCCTTTAATCACATTCTTTACCATTTGCAATCATAAAATAGTCTAATATCTTCATTTTTTCAACATACGTAGCTATTACCCTCGAAAACTAAAACTTTTGACATAGGAAAAGAGCCTTTAATCACATTCTTTACCATTTGCAATCATAAAATAGTCTAATATCTTCATTTTTTCAACATACGTAGCTATTACCCTCGAAAACTAAACTTTTGACATAGGAAAAGAGCCTTTAATCACATTCTTTACCATGTGCAATCATAAAATAGTCTAATATCTTCATTTTTTACAACATACGTAGCTATTACCCTCGAAAACGAAAACTTTTGAAATAGGAAAAGAGCCTTTAATCACATTCTTTACCATTTGCAATCATAAAATAGTCTAATATCTTCATTTTTTCAACATACGTAGCTATTACCCTCGAAAACTAAAACTTTTGAAATAGGAAAAGAGCCTTTAAGCACTTTCTTTACCATGTGCAATCATAAAATAGTCTAATATCTTCATTTTTCCAACATACGTAGCTATTACCCTCGAAAACGAAAACTTTTGCCATAGGAAAAGAGCCTTTAAGCACATTCTTTACCATGTGCAATCATAAAATAGTCTAATATCTTCATTTTTTCAACATACGTAGCTATTACCCTCGAAAACTAAAACTTTTGACATAGGAAAAGAGCCTTTAATCACATTCTTTACCACTTGCAATCATAAAATAGTCTAATATCTTCATTTTTTCAACATACGTAGCTATTACCCTCGAAAACTAAAACTTTTGACATTGGAAAAGAGCCTTTAATCACATTCTTTACCATGTTTAATCATAAAATAGTCTAATAGCTTCATTTTACCAACATACATAGCTATTACCCTCGAAAACGAAAACTTTTGCCATAGGAAAAGAGCCTTTAAGCACATTCTTTACCATGTGCAATCATAAAATAGTCTAATATCTTCATTTTTTCAACATACGTAGCTATTACCCTCGAAAACTAAAACTTTTGACATAGGAAAAGAGCCTTTAATCACATTCTTTACCATTTGCAATCATAAATAGTCTAATATCTTCATTTTTTCAACATACGTAGCTATTACCCTCGAAAACTAAAACTTTTGACATAGGAAAAGGGCCTTTAATCACATTCTTTACCATTTGCAATCATAAAATAGTCTAATATCTTCATTTTTTCAACATACGTAGCTATTACCCTCGAAAACTAAAACTTTTGAAATAGGAAAAGAGCCTTTGAGCACTTTCTTTACCATGTGCAATCATAAAATAGTCTAATATCTTCATTTTTCCAACATACGTAGCTATTACCCTCGAAAACTAAAACTTTTGACATAGGAAAAGAGCCTTTAATCACATTCTTTACCATGTGCAATCATAAAATAGTCTAATATCTTCATTTTTTCAACATACGTAGCTATTACCCTCGAAAACTAAAACTTTTGCCATAGGAAAAAAGCCTTTAATCACATTCTTTACCATATGCAATTATAAAATAGTCTAATATTTTCATTTTTCCAACATACTTAGCTATTACCCTCGAAAACTAAAACTTTTGGCATAGGAAAAGAGCCTTTAATCACATTCTTTACCATTTGCAATCATAAAATAGTCTAATATCTTCATTTTTCCAACATACGTAGCTATTACCCTCAAAAACTAAAACTTTTGAAATAGGAAAAGAGCCTTTAAGCACTTTCTTTACCATGTGCAATCATAAAATAGTCTAATATCTTCATTTTTCCAACATACGTAGCTATTACCCTCGAAAACTAAAACTTTTGACATAGGAAAAGAGCCTTTAATCACATTCTTTACCATGTGCAATCATAAAATAGTCTAATATCTTCATTTTTTCAACATACGTAGCTATTATCCTCGAAAACAAAAACTTTTGACATAGGAAAAGAGCCTTTAATCACATTCGTTACCATTTGCAATTATAAAATAGTCTAATATCTTCATTTTTTTCAACATACGTAGCTATTACCCTCGAAAACTAAAACTTTTGACATAGGAAAAGAGCCTTTAATCACATTCTTTACCATGTGCAATCATAAAATAGTATAATATCTTCATTTTTCCAACATACGTAGCTATTACCCTCGAAAACGAAAACTTTTGAAATAGGAAAAGAGCCTTTAATCACATTCTTTACCATTTGCAATCATAAAATAGTCTAATATCTTCGTTTTTTTCAACATACGTAGCTATTACCCTCGAAAACTAAAACTTTTGACAAAGGAAAAGAGCCTTTAATCACATTCTTTACCATTTGCAATCATAAAATAGTCTAATATCTTCATTTTTTCAACATACGTAGCTATTACCCTCGAAAACTAAAACTTTTGACATAGGAAAAGAGCCTTTAATCACATTCTTTACCATTTGCAATCATAAAATAGTCTAATATCTTTATTTTTCAACATACGTAGCTATTACCCTCGAAAACTAAAACTTTTGACATAGGAAAAGAGCCTTTAATCACATTCTTTACCATGTGCAATCATAAAATAGTCTAATATCTTCATTTTTCCAACATACGTAGCTATTACCCTCGAAAACGAAAACTTTTGAAATAGGAAAAGAGCCTTTAATCACATTCTTTACCATTTGCAATCATAAAATAGTCTAATATCTTCATTTTTTCAACATACGTAGCTATTACCCTCGAAAACTAAAACTTTTGAAATAGGAAAAGAGCCTTTAAGCACTTTCTTTACCATGTGCAATCATAAAATAGTCTAATATCTTCATTTTTCCAACATACGTAGCTATTACCCTCGAAAACTAAAACTTTTGACATAGGAAAAGAGCCTTTAATCACATTCTTTACCATGTGCAATCATAAAATAGTCTAATATCTTCATTTTTCCAACATACGTAGCTATTACCCACGAAAACGAAAACTTTTGCCATAGGAAAAGAGCCTTTAAGCACATTCTTTACCATGTGCAATCATAAAATAGTCTAATATCTTCATTTTTTCAACATACGTAGCTATTACCCTCGAAAACTAAAACTTTTGACATAGGAAAAGAGCCTTTAATCACATTCTTTACCATTTGCAATCATAAAATAGTCTAATATCTTCATTTTTTCAACATACGTAGCTATTACCCTCGAAAACTAAAACTTTTGACATAGGAAAAGAGCCTTTAATCACATTCGTTACCATTTGCAATTATAAAATAGTCTAATATCTTCATTTTTTCAACATACGTAGCTATTACCCTCGAAAACTAAAACTTTTGAAATAGGAAAAGAGCCTTTAAACACTTTCTTTACCATGTGCAATCATAAAATAGTCTAATATCTTCATTTTTCCAACATACGTAGCTATTACCCTCGAAAACGAAAACTTTTGCCACAGGAAAAGAGCCTTTAAGCACATTCTTTACCATGTGCAATCATAAAATAGTCTAATATCTTCATTTTTTCAACATACGTAGCTATTACCCTCGTAAACTAAAACTTTTGACATAGGAAAAGAGCCTTTAATCACATTCTTTACCATTTGCAATCATAAAATAGTCTAATATCTTCATTTTTTCAACATACGTAGCTATTACCCTCGAAAACTAAAACTTTTGAAATAGGAAAAGAGCCTTTAAGCACTTTCTTTACCATGTGCAATCATAAAATAGTCTAATATCTTCATTTTTCCAACATAGGTAGCTATTACCCTCAAAAACTAAAACTTTTGACATAGGAAAAGAGCCTTTAATCACATTCTTTACCATGTGCAATCATAAAATAGTCTAATATCTTCATTTTTTCAACATACGTAGCTATTGCCCTCGAAAACTAAAACTTTTGCCACAGGAAAAGAGCCTTTAATCACATTCTTTACCATGTGCAATTATAAAATAGTCTAATATCTCCATTTTTCCAACATACGTAGCTATTACCCTTGAAAACTAAAACTTTTGACATAGGAAAAGAGCCTTTAATCACATTCTTTACCATTTGCAATCATAAAATAGTCTAATATCTTCATTTTTCCAACATACGTAGCTATTACCCTCGAAAACGAAAACTTTTGAAATAGGAAAAGAGCCTTTAATCACATTCTTTACCATTTGCAATCAGAAAATAGTCTAATATCTTCATTTTTTCAACAAACGTAGCTATTACCCTCGAAAACTAAAACTTTTGAAATAGGAAAAGAGCCCTTAAGCACTTTCTTTACCATGTGCAATCATAAAATAGTCTAATATCTTAATTTTTCCAACATACGTAGCTATTACCCTCGAAAACTAAAACTTTTAACATAGGAAAAGAGCCTTTAATCACATTCTTTACCATGTGCAATCATAAAATAGTCTAATATCTTCATTTTTCAAACATACGTAGCTATTACCCTCGAAAACGAAAACTTTTGCCATAGGAAAAGAGCCTTTAAGCACATTCTTTACCATGTGCAATCATAAAATAGTCTAATATCTTCATTTTTCCAGCAAACGTAGCTATTACCCTCGAAAAACTTAAACTTTTGAAATAGGAAAAGAGCCTTTAATCACATTCCTTACCATGTGCAATCATAAAATAGTCTAATATCTTCATTTTTTCAACATACGTAGCTATTACCCTCGAAAACTAAAACTTTTGACATAGGAAAAGAGCCTTTAATCACATTCGTTACCATTTGCAATTATAAAATAGTCTAATATCTTCATTTTTTCAACATACGTAGCTATTACCCTCGAAAACTAAAACTTTTGACATAGGAAAAGAGCTTTTAATCACATTCTTTACCATGTGCAATCATAAAATAGTATAATATCTTCATTTTTCCAACATACGTAGCTATTACCCTCGAAAACGAAAACTTTTGAAATAGGAAAAGAGCCTTTAAGCACTTTCTTTACCATGTGCAATCATAAAATAATCTAATATCTTCATTTTTCCAACATACGTAGCTATTACCCACGAAAACTAAAACTTTTGACATAGGAAAAGAGCCTTTAATCACATTCTTTACCATGTGCAATCATAAAATAGTCTAATATCTTCATTTTTCCAACATACGTAGCTATTACCCTCGAAAACGAAAACTTTTGCCATAGGAAAAGAGCCTTTAAGCACATTCTTTACCATGTGCAATCATAAAATAGTCTAATATCTTCATTTTTCCAACATACGTAGCTATTACCCTCGAAAACTTAAACTTTGAAATAGGAAAAGAGCCTTTAATCACATTCTTTACCATGTGCAATCATAAAATAGTCTAATATCTTCATTTTTTTCAACATACGTAGCTATTACCCTCGAAAACTAAAACTTTTGACATAGGAAAAGAGCCTTTAATCACATTCGTTACCATTTGCAATTATAAAATAGTCTAATATCTTCATTTTTTCAACATACGTAGCTATTACCCTCGAAAACTAAAACTTTTGACATAGGAAAAGAGCCTTTAATCACATTCTTTACATTTGCAATCATAAAATAGTCTAATATCTTCATTTTTTCAACATACGTAGCTATTACCCTCGAAAACTAAAACTTTTGACATAGGAAAAGAGCCTTTAATCACATTCTTTACCATGTGCAATCATAAAATAGTATAATATCTTCATTTTTCCAACATACGTAGCTTTTACCCTCGAAAACGAAAACTTTTGAAATAGGAAAAGAGCCTTTAATCACATTCTTTACCATTTGCAATCATAAAATAGTCTAATATCTTCATTTTTTCAACATACGTAGCTATTACCCTCGAAAACTAAAACTTTTGACATAGGAAAAGAGCCTTTAATCACATTCTTCACCATTTGCAATCATAAAATAGTCTAATATCTTCATTTTTTTAACGTACGTAGCTATTACCCTCGAAAACTAAAACTTTTGACATAGGAAAAGAGCCTTTAATCACATTCTTTACCATTTGCAATCATAAAATAGTCTAATATCTTCATTTTTTCAACATACGTAGCTATTACCCTCGAAAACTAAAACTTTGACATAGGAAAAGAGCCTTTAATCACATTCTTTACCATGTGCAATCATAAAATAGTCTAATATATTCATTTTTCCAACATACGTAGCTATTACCCTCGAAAACGAAAACTTTTGAAATAGGAAAAGAGCCTTTAATCACATTCTTTACCATTTGCAATCATAAAATAGTCTAATATCTTCATTTTTTCAACATACGTAGCTATTACCCTCGAAAACTAAAACTTTTGAAAAAGGAAAAGAGCCTTTAATCACATTCTTTACCATTTGCAATCATAAAATAGTCTAATATCTTCATTTTTCCAACATACGTAGCTATTACCCTCGAAAACGAAAACGAATTCTTTACCATGTGCAATCATAAAATAGTCTAATATCTTCATTTTTCCAACATACGTAGCTATTACCCTCGAAAACGAAAACTTTTGCCATAGGAAAAGAGCCTTTAAGCACATTCTTTACCATGTGCAATCATAAAATAGTCTAATATCTTCATTTTTTCAACATACGTTGCTATTACCCTCGAAAACTAAAACTTTTGACATAGGAAAAGAGCCTTTAATCACATTCTTTACCATTTGCAATCATAAAATAGTCTAATATCTTCATGTTTTCAACATACGTAGCTATTACCCTCGAAAACTAAAACTTTTGACATAGGAAAAGAGCCTTTAATCACATTCTTTACCATTTGCAATCATAAATAGTCTAATATCTTCATTTTTTCAACATACGTAGCTATTACCCTCGAAAACTAAAACTTTTGAAATAGGAAAAGAGCCTTTAAGCACTTTCTTTACCATGTGCAATCATAAAATAGTCTAATATCTTCATTTTTCCAACATACGTAGCTATTACCCTCGAAAACTAAAACTTTTGACATAGGAAAAGAGCCTTTAATCACATTCTTTACCATGTGCAATCATAAAATAGTCTAATATCTTCATTTTTTCAACATACGTAGCTATTACCCTCGAAAACTAAAACTTTTGCCATGGGAAAAGAGCCTTTAATCACATTCTTTACAATGTGCAATTATAAAATAGTCTAATATCTTCATTTTTCCAACATACGTAGCTATTACCCTCGAAAACTAAAACTTTTGACATAGGAAAAGAGCCTTTAATCACATTCTTTACCATGTGCAATCATAAAATAGTCTAATATCTTCATTTTTTCAACATACGTAGCTATTACCCTCGAAAACTAAAACTTTTGACATAGGAAAAGAGCCTTTAATCACATTCGTTACCATTTGCAATTATAAAATAGTCTAATATCTTCATTTTTTCAACATACGTAGCTATTACCCTCGAAAACTAAAACTTTTGACATAGGAAAAGAGCCTTTAATCACATTCTTTGCCATGTGCAATCATAAAATAGTATAATATCTTCATTTTTCCAACATACGTAGCTATTACCCTCGAAAACGAAAACTTTTGCCATAGGAAAAGAGCCTTTAAGCACATTCTTTACCATGTGCAATCATAAAATAGTCTAATATCTTCATTTTTTCAACATACGTAGCTATTACCCTCGAAAACTAAAACTTTTGACATAGGAAAAGAGCCTTTAATCACATTCTTTACCATTTGCAATCATAAAATTGTCTAATATCTTCATTTTTCCAACATACGTAGCTATTACCCTCGAAACAAAAACTTTTGCCATAGGAAAAGAGCCTTTAAGCACATTCTTTACCATGTGCAATCATAAAATAGTCTAATATCTTCATTTTTTCAACATACATAGCTATTATCCTCGAAAACTAAAACTTTTGACATAGGAAAAGAGCCTTTAATCACATTCTTTACCATTTGCAATCATAAAATTGTCTAATATCTTCATTTTTTTCAACATACGTAGCTATTACCCTCGAAAACTAAAACTTTTGAAATAGGAAAAGAGCCTTTAAGCACTTTCTTTACCATGTGCAATCATAAAATAGTCTAATATCTTCATTTTTCCAACATACGTAGCTATTACCCTCGAAAACTAAAACTTTTGACATAGGAAAATAGCCTTTAATCACATTCTTTACCATGTGCAATCATAAAATAGTCTAATATCTTCATTTTTCCAACATACGTAGCTATTACCTCGAAAACTAAAACTTTTGACATAGGAAAAGAGCCTTTAATCACATTCTTTACCATTTGCAATCATAAAATAGTCTAATATCTTTATTTTTCCAACATACGTAGCTATTACCCTAGAAAACGAAAACTTTTGAAATAGGAAAAGAGCCTTTAATCACATTCTTTACCATTTGCAATCAGAAAATAGTCTAATATCTTCATTTTTTTCAACATACGTAGCTATTACCCTCGAAAACTAAAACTTTTGAAATAGGAAAAGAGCCTTTAAGCACTTTCTTTACCATTTGCAATCATAAAATAGTCTAATATCTTCATTTTTTCAACATACGTAGCTATTACCCTCGAAAACTAAAACTTTTGAAATAGGAAAAGAGCCTTTAAGCACTTTCTTTACCATGTGCAATCATAAAATAGTCTAATATCTTCATTTTTCCAACATAGGTAGCTATTACCCTCAAAAACTAAAACTTTTGACATAGGAAAAGAGCCTTTAATCACATTCTTTACCATGTGCAATCATAAAATAGTCTAATATCTTCATTTTTTCAACATACGTAGCTATTGCCCTCGAAAACTAAAACTTTTGCCACAGGAAAAGAGCCTTTAATCACATTCTTTACCATGTGCAATTATAAAATAGTCTAATATCTCCATTTTTCCAACATACGTAGCTATTACCCTCGAAAACTAAAACTTTTGACATAGGAAAAGAGCCTTTAATCACATTCTTTACCATTTGCAATCATAAAATAGTCTAATATCTTCATTTTTCCAACATACGTAGCTATTACCCTCGAAAACGAAAACTTTTGAAATAGGAAAAGAGCCTTTAATCACATTCTTTACCATTTGCAATCAGAAAATAGTCTAATATCTTCATTTTTTCAACAAACGTAGCTATTACCCTCGAAAACTAAAACTTTTGAAATAGGAAAAGAGCCCTTAAGCACTTTCTTTACCATGTGCAATCATAAAATAGTCTAATATCTTAATTTTTCCAACATACGTAGCTATTACCCTCGAAAACTAAAACTTTTAACATAGGAAAAGAGCCTTTAATCACATTCTTTACCATGTGCAATCATAAAATAGTCTAATATCTTCATTTTTCAAACATACGTAGCTATTACCCTCGAAAACGAAAACTTTTGCCATAGGAAAAGAGCCTTTAAGCACATTCTTTACCATGTGCAATCATAAAATAGTCTAATATCTTCATTTTTCCAACAAACGTAGCTATTACCCTCGAAAACTTAAACTTTTGAAATAGGAAAAGAGCCTTTAATCACATTCCTTACCATGTGCAATCATAAAATAGTCTAATATCTTCATTTTTTCAACATACGTAGCTATTACCCTCGAAAACTAAAACTTTTGACATAGGAAAAGAGCCTTTAATCACATTCGTTACCATTTGCAATTATAAAATAGTCTAATATCTTCATTTTTTCAACATACGTAGCTATTACCCTCGAAAACTAAAACTTTTGACATAGGAAAAGAGCTTTTAATCACATTCTTTACCATGTGCAATCATAAAATAGTATAATATCTTCATTTTTCCAACATACGTAGCTATTACCCTCGAAAACGAAAACTTTTGAAATAGGAAAAGAGCCTTTAAGCACTTTCTTTACCATGTGCAATCATAAAATAATCTAATATCTTCATTTTTCCAACATACGTAGCTATTACCCACGAAAACTAAAACTTTTGACATAGGAAAAGAGCCTTTAATCACATTCTTTACCATGTGCAATCATAAAATAGTCTAATATCTTCATTTTTCCAACATACGTAGCTATTACCCTCGAAAACGAAAACTTTTGCCATAGGAAAAGAGCCTTTAAGCACATTCTTTACCATGTGCAATCATAAAATAGTCTAATATCTTCATTTTTCCAACATACGTAGCTATTACCCTCGAAAACTTAAACTTTGAAATAGGAAAAGAGCCTTTAATCACATTCTTTACCATGTGCAATCATAAAATAGTCTAATATCTTCATTTTTTTCAACATACGTAGCTATTACCCTCGAAAACTAAAACTTTTGACATAGGAAAAGAGCCTTTAATCACATTCGTTACCATTTGCAATTATAAAATAGTCTAATATCTTCATTTTTTCAACATACGTAGCTATTACCCTCGAAAACTAAAACTTTTGACATAGGAAAAGAGCCTTTAATCACATTCTTTACCATTTGCAATCATAAAATAGTCTAATATCTTCATTTTTTCAACATACGTAGCTATTACCCTCGAAAACTAAAACTTTTGACATAGGAAAAGAGCCTTTAATCACATTCTTTACCATGTGCAATCATAAAATAGTATAATATCTTCATTTTTCCAACATACGTAGCTTTTACCCTCGAAAACGAAAACTTTTGAAATAGGAAAAGAGCCTTTAATCACATTCTTTACCATTTGCAATCATAAAATAGTCTAATATCTTCATTTTTTCAACATACGTAGCTATTACCCTCGAAAACTAAAACTTTTGACATAGGAAAAGAGCCTTTAATCACATTCTTCACCATTTGCAATCATAAAATAGTCTAATATCTTCATTTTTTTAACGTACGTAGCTATTACCCTCGAAAACTAAAACTTTTGACATAGGAAAAGAGCCTTTAATCACATTCTTTACCATTTGCAATCATAAAATAGTCTAATATCTTCATTTTTTCAACATACGTAGCTATTACCCTCGAAAACTAAAACTTTTGACATAGGAAAAGAGCCTTTAATCACATTCTTTACCATGTGCAATCATAAAATAGTCTAATATATTCATTTTTCCAACATACGTAGCTATTACCCTCGAAAACGAAAACTTTTGAAATAGGAAAAGAGCCTTTAATCACATTCTTTACCATTTGCAATCATAAAATAGTCTAATATCTTCATTTTTTCAACATACGTAGCTATTACCCTCGAAAACTAAAACTTTTGAAAAAGGAAAAGAGCCTTTAATCACATTCTTTACCATTTGCAATCATAAAATAGTCTAATATCTTCATTTTTCCAACATACGTAGCTATTACCCTCGAAAACGAAAACGAATTCTTTACCATGTGCAATCATAAAATAGTCTAATATCTTCATTTTTCCAACATACGTAGCTATTACCCTCGAAAACGAAAACTTTTGCCATAGGAAAAGAGCCTTTAAGCACATTCTTTACCATGTGCAATCATAAAATAGTCTAATATCTTCATTTTTTCAACATACGTTGCTATTACCCTCGAAAACTAAAACTTTTGACATAGGAAAAGAGCCTTTAATCACATTCTTTACCATTTGCAATCATAAAATAGTCTAATATCTTCATGTTTTCAACATACGTAGCTATTACCCTCGAAAACTAAAACTTTTGACATAGGAAAAGAGCCTTTAATCACATTCTTTACCATTTGCAATCATAAAATAGTCTAATATCTTCATTTTTTCAACATACGTAGCTATTACCCTCGAAAACTAAAACTTTTGAAATAGGAAAAGAGCCTTTAAGCACTTTCTTTACCATGTGCAATCATAAAATAGTCTAATATCTTCATTTTTCCAACATACGTAGCTATTACCCTCGAAAACTAAAACTTTTGACATAGGAAAAGAGCCTTTAATCACATTCTTTACCATGTGCAATCATAAAATAGTCTAATATCTTCATTTTTTCAACATACGTAGCTATTACCCTCGAAAACTAAAACTTTTGCCATGGGAAAAGAGCCTTTAATCACATTCTTTACAATGTGCAATTATAAAATAGTCTAATATCTTCATTTTTCCAACATACGTAGCTATTACCCTCGAAAACTAAAACTTTTGACATAGGAAAAGAGCGTTTAATCACATTCTTTACCATGTGCAATCATAAAATAGTCTAATATCTTCATTTTTTCAACATACGTAGCTATTACCCTCGAAAACTAAAACTTTTGACATAGGAAAATAGCCTTTAATCACATTCGTATTATTTGCAATTATAAAATAGTCTAATATCTTCATTTTTTCAATATACGTAACTATTATCCTCGAAAACTAAAACTTTTGACATAGGAAAAGAGCCTTTAATCACATTCTTTGCCATGTGCAATCATAAAATAGTATAATATCTTCATTTTTCCAACATACGTAGCTATTACCCTCGAAAACGAAAACTTTTGCCATAGGAAAAGAGCCTTTAAGCACATTCTTTACCATGTGCAATCATAAAATAGTCTAATATCTTCATTTTTTCAACATACGTAGCTATTACCCTCGAAAACTAAAACTTTTGACATAGGAAAAGAGCCTTTAATCACATTCTTTACCATTTGCAATCATAAAATTGTCTAATATCTTCATTTTTCCAACATACGTAGCTATTACCCTCGAAAACAAAAACTTTTGCCATAGGAAAAGAGCCTTTAAGCACATTCTTTACCATGTGCAATCATAAAATAGTCTAATATCTTCATTTTTTCAACATACATAGCTATTATCCTCGAAAACTAAAACTTTTGACATAGGAAAAGAGCCTTTAATCACATTCTTTACCATTTGCAATCATAAAATTGTCTAATATCTTCATTTTTTCAACATACGTAGCTATTACCCTCGAAAACTAAAACTTTTGAAATAGGAAAAGAGCCTTTAAGCACTTTCTTTACCATGTGCAATCATAAAATAGTCTAATATCTTCATTTTTCCAACATACGTAGCTATTACCCTCGAAAACTAAAACTTTTGACATAGGAAAATAGCCTTTAATCACATTCTTTACCATGTGCAATCATAAAATAGTCTAATATCTTCATTTTTCCAACATACGTAGCTATTACCCTCGAAAACTAAAACTTTTGACATAGGAAAAGAGCCTTTAATCACATTCTTTACCATTTGCAATCATAAAATAGTCTAATATCTTTATTTTTCCAACATACGTAGCTATTACCCTCGAAAACGAAAACTTTTGAAATAGGAAAAGAGCCTTTAATCACATTCTTTACATTTGCAATCAGAAAATAGTCTAATATCTTCATTTTTTCAACATACGTAGCTATTACCCTCGAAAACTAAAACTTTTGAAATAGGAAAAGAGCCTTTAAGCACTTTCTTTACCATGTGCAATCATAAAATAGTCTAATATCTTCATTTTTCCAACATACGTAGCTATTACCCTCGAAAACTAAAACTTTTGACATAGGAAAAGAGCCTTTAATCACATTCTTTACCATGTACAATCATAAAATAGTCTAATATCTTCATTTTTTCAACATACGTAGCTATTACCCTCGAAAACGAAAACTTTTGCCATAGGAAAAGAGCCTTTAAGCACATTCTTTACCATGTGCAATCATAAAATAGTCTAATATCTTCATTTTTCCAACATACGTAGCTATTACCCTCAAAAACTTAAACTTTTGAAATAGGAAAAGAGCCTTTAATCACATTCTTTACCATGTGCAATCATAAAATAGTCTAATATCTTCATTTTTTCAACATACGTAGCTATTACCCTCGAAAACTAAAACTTTTGCCATAGGAAAAGAGCCTTTAATCACATTCTTTACAATGTGCAATTATAAAATAGTCTAATATCTTCATTTTTCCAACATACGTAGCTATTACCCTCGAAAACTAAAACTTTTAACATAGGAAAAGAGCCTTTAATCACATTCTTTACCATTTGCAATCATAAAATAGTCTAATATCTTCATTTTTCCAACATACGTAGCTATTACCCTCGAAAACGAAAACTTTTGAAATAGGAAAAGAGCCTTTAATCACATTCTTTACCATTTGCAATCAGAAAATAGTCTAATATCTTCATTTTTTCAACATACGTAAATATTACCCTCGAAAACTAAAACTTTTGAAATAGGAAAAGAGCCTTTAAGCACTTTCTTTACCATGTGCAATCATAAAATAGTCTAATATCTTCATTTTTCCAACATGCATAGCTATTACCCTCAAAAACGAAAACTTTTGCCATAGGAAAAGAGCCTTTAATCACATTCTTTACCATGTGCAATCATAAAATAGTCTAATATCTTCATTTTTCCAACATACGTAGCTATTACCCTCGAAAACTTAAACTTTTGAAATAGGAAAAGAGCCTTTAATCACATTCTTTACCATGTGCAATCATAAAATAGTCTAATATCTTCATTTTTTCAACATACGTAGCTATTACCCTCGAAAACTAAAACTTTTGACATAGGAAAAGAGCCTTTAATCACATTCGTTACCATTTGCAATTATAAAATAGTCTAATATCTTCATTTTTTCAACATACGTAGCTATTACCCTCGAAAACTAAAACTTTTGACATAGGAAAAGAGCCTTTAATCACATTCTTTACCATGTGCAATCATAAAATAGTATAATATCTTCATTTTTCCAACATACGTAGCTATTACCCTCGAAAACAAAAACTTTTGAAATAGGAAAAGAGCCTTTAATCACATTCTTTACCATTTGCAATCATAAAATAGTCTAATATCTTCATTTTTTCAACATACGTAGCTATTACCCTCAAAAACTAAAACTTTTGAAAAAGGAAAAGAGCCTTTAAGCACTTTCTTTACCATGTGCAATCATAAAATAGTCTAATATCTTCATTTTTCCAACATACGTAGCTATTACCCTCGAAAACGAAAACTTTTGCCATAGGAAAAGAGCCTTTAAGCACATTCTTTACCATGTGCAATCATAAAATAGTCTAATATCTTCATTTTTTCAACATACGCAGCTATTACCCTCGAAAACTAATAGGAAAAGAGCCTTTAATCACATTCTTTACCATTTGCAATCATAAAATAGTCTAATATCTTCATTTTTTCAACATACGTAGCTATTACCCTCGAAAACTAAAACTTTTGACATAGGAAAAGAGCCTTTAATCACATTCTTTACCATTTGCAATCATAAAATAGTCTAATATCTTCATTTTTCAACATACGTAGCTATTACCCTCGAAAACTAAAACTTTTGACATAGGAAAAGAGCCTTTAATCACATTCGTTACCATTTGCAATTATAAAATAGTCTAATATGTTCATTTTTTCAACATACGTAGCTATTACCCTCGAAAACTAAAACTTTTGACATAGGAAAAGAGCCTTTAAGCACTTTCTTTACCATGTGCAATCATAAAATAGTCTAATATCTTCATTTTTCCAACATACGTAGCTATTACCCTCGAAAACTAAAACTTTTGACATAGGAAAAGAGCCTTTAATCACATTCTTTACCATTTGCAATCATAAAATAGTCTAATATCTTCATTTTTTCAACATACGTAGCTATTACCCTCGAAAACTAAAACTTTTGACATAGGAAAAGAGCCTTTAATCACATTCTTCACCATTTGCAATCATAAAATAGTCTAATATCTTCATTTTTTTAACGTACGTAGCTATTACCCTCGAAAACTAAAACTTTTGACATAGGAAAAGAGCCTTTAATCACATTCTTTACCATTTGCAATCATAAAATAGTCTAATATCTTCATTTTTTCAACATACGTAGCTATTACCCTCAAAAACTAAAACTTTTGACATAGGAAAAGAGCCTTTAATCACATTCTTTACCATGTGCAATCATAAAATAGTCTAATATATTCATTTTTCCAACATACGTAGCTATTACCCTCGAAAACGAAAACTTTTGAAATAGGAAAAGAGCCTTTAATCACATTCTTTACCATTTGCAATCATAAAATAGTCTAATATCTTCATTTTTTCAACATACGTAGCTATTACCCTCGAAAACTAAAACTTTTGAAAAAGGAAAAGAGCCTTTAAGCACTTTCTTTACCATGTGCAATCATAAAATAGTCTAATATCTTCATTTTTCCAACATACGTAGCTATTACCCTCGAAAACGAAAACGAATTCTTTACCATGTGCAATCATAAAATAGTCTAATATCTTCATTTTTCCAACATACGTAGCTATTACCCTCGAAAACGAAAACTTTTGCCATAGGAAAAGAGCCTTTAAGCACATTCTTTACCATGTGCAATCATAAAATAGTCTAATATCTTCATTTTTTCAACATACGTTGCTATTACCCTCGAAAACTAAAACTTTTGACATAGGAAAAGAGCCTTTAATCACATTCTTTACCATTTGCAATCATAAAATAGTCTAATATCTTCATGTTTTCAACTTACGTAGCTATTACCCTCGAAAACTAAAACTTTTGACATAGGAAAAGAGCCTTTAATCACATTTTTTACCATTTGCAATCATAAAATAGTCTAATATCTTCATTTTTTCAACATACGTAGCTATTACCCTCGAAAACTAAAACTTTTGAAATAGGAAAAGAGCCTTTAAGCACTTTCTTTACCATGTGCAATCATAAAATAGTCTAATATCTTCATTTTTCCAACATACGTAGCTATTACCCTCGAAAACTAAAACTTTTGACATAGGAAAAGAGCCTTTAATCACATTCTTTACCATGTGCAATCATAAAATAGTCTAATATCTTCATTTTTTCAACATACGTAGCTATTACCCTCGAAAACTAAAACTTTTGCCATGGGAAAAGAGCCTTTAATCACATTCTTTACAATGTGCAATTATAAAATAGTCTAATATCTTCATTTTTCCAACATACGTAGCTATTACCCTCGAAAACTAAAACTTTTGACATAGGAAAAGAGCCTTTAATCACATTCTTTACCATTTGCAATCATAAAATAGTCTAATATCTTCATTTTTCCAACATACGTAGCTATTACCCTCGAAAACGAAAACTTTTGAAATAGGAAAAGAGCCTTTAATCACATTCTTTACCATTTGCAATCAGAAAATAGTCTAATATCTTCATTTTTTCAACATACGTAGCTATTACCCTCGAAAACTAAAACTTTTGAAATAGGAAAAGAGCCTTTAAGCACTTTCTTTACCATGTGCAATCATAAAATAGTCTAATATCTTCATTTTTCCAACATACGTAGCTATTACCCTCGAAAACGAAAACTTTTGCCATAGGAAAAGAGCCTTTAAGCACATTCTTTACCATGTGCAATCATAAAATAGTCTAATATCTTCATTTTTTCAACATACGTAGCTATTACCCTCGAAAACTAAAACTTTTGACATAGGAAAAGAGCCTTTAATCACATTCTTTACCATTTGCAATCATAAAATTGTCTAATATCTTCATTTTTCCAACATACGTAGCTATTACCCTCGAAAACGAAAACTTTTGCCATAGGAAAAGAGCCTTTAAGCACATTCTTTACCATGTGCAATCATAAAATAGTCTAATATCTTCATTTTTTCAACATACATAGCTATTATCCTCGAAAACTAAAACTTTTGACATAGGAAAAGAGCCTTTAATCACATTCTTTACCATTTGCAATCATAAAATTGTCTAATATCTTCATTTTTTCAACATACGTAGCTATTACCCTCGAAAACTAAAACTTTTGAAATAGGAAAAGAGCCTTTAAGCACTTTCTTTACCATGTGCAATCATAAAATAGTCTAATATCTTCATTTTTCCAACATACGTAGCTATTACCCTCGAAAACTAAAACTTTTGCCATAGGAAAAGAGCCTTTAATCACATTCTTTACAATGTGCAATTATAAAATAGTCTAATATCTTCATTTTTCCAACATACGTAGCTATTACCCTCGAAAACTAAAACTTTTGACATAGGAAAAGAGCCTTTAATCACATTCTTTACCATTTGCAATCATAAAATAGTCTAATATCTTTATTTTTCCAACATACGTAGCTATTACCCTAGAAAACGAAAACTTTTGAAATAGGAAAAGAGCCTTTAATCACATTCTTTACCATTTGCAATCAGAAAATAGTCTAATATCTTCATTTTTTCAACATACGTAGCTATTACCCTCGAAAACTAAAACTTTTGAAATAGGAAAAGAGCCTTTAAGCACTTTCTTTACCATGTGCAATCATAAAATAGTCTAATATCTTCATTTTTCCAACATACGTAGCTATTACCCTCGAAAACTAAAACTTTTGACATAGGAAAAGAGCCTTTAATCACATTCTTTACCATGTACAATCATAAAATAGTCTAATATCTTCATTTTTTCAACATACGTAGCTATTACCCTCGAAAACGAAAACTTTTGCCATAGGAAAAGAGCCTTTAAGCACATTCTTTACCATGTGCAATCATAAAATAGTCTAATATCTTCATTTTTCCAACATACGTAGCTATTACCCTCAAAAACTTAAACTTTTGAAATAGGAAAAGAGCCTTTAATCACATTCTTTACCATGTGCAATCATAAAATAGTCTAATATCTTCATTTTTTCAACATACGTAGCTATTACCCTCGAAAACTAAAACTTTTGCCATAGGAAAAGAGCCTTTAATCACATTCTTTACAATGTGCAATTATAAAATAGTCTAATATCTTCATTTTTCCAACATACGTAGCTATTACCCTCGAAAACTAAAACTTTTAACATAGGAAAAGAGCCTTTAATCACATTCTTTACCATTTGCAATCATAAAATAGTCTAATATCTTCATTTTTCCAACATACGTAGCTATTACCCTCGAAAACGAAAACTTTTGAAATAGGAAAAGAGCCTTTAATCACATTCTTTACCATTTGCAATCAGAAAATAGTCTAATATCTTCATTTTTTCAACATACGTAAATATTACCCTCGAAAACTAAAACTTTTGAAATAGGAAAAGAGCCTTTAAGCACTTTCTTTACCATGTGCAATCATAAAATAGTCTAATATCTTCATTTTTCCAACATGCGTAGCTATTACCCTCAAAAACGAAAACTTTTGCCATAGGAAAAGAGCCTTTAATCACATTCTTTACCATGTGCAATCATAAAATAGTCTAATATCTTCATTTTTCCAACATACGTAGCTATTACCCTCGAAAACTTAAACTTTTGAAATAGGAAAAGAGCCTTTAATCACATTCTTTACCATGTGCAATCATAAAATAGTCTAATATCTTCATTTTTTCAACATACGTAGCTATTACCCTCGAAAACTAAAACTTTTGACATAGGAAAAGAGCCTTTAATCACATTCGTTACCATTTGCAATTATAAAATAGTCTAATATCTTCATTTTTTCAACATACGTAGCTATTACCCTCGAAAACTAAAACTTTTGACATAGGAAAAGAGCCTTTAATCACATTCTTTACCATGTGCAATCATAAAATAGTATAATATCTTCATTTTTCCAACATACGTAGCTATTACCCTCGAAAACAAAAACTTTTGAATTAGGAAAAGAGCCTTTAATCACATTCTTTACCATTTGCAATCATAAAATAGTCTAATATCTTCATTTTTTCAACATACGTAGCTATTACCCTCAAAAACTAAAACTTTTGAAAAAGGAAAAGAGCCTTTAAGCACTTTCTTTACCATGTGCAATCATAAAATAGTCTAATATCTTCATTTTTCCAACATACGTAGCTATTACCCTCGAAAACGAAAACTTTTGCCATAGGAAAAGAGCCTTTAAGCACATTCTTTACCATGTGCAATCATAAAATAGTCTAATATCTTCATTTTTTCAACATACGCAGCTATTACCCTCGAAAACTAATAGGAAAAGAGCCTTTAATCACATTCTTTACCATTTGCAATCATAAAATAGTCTAATATCTTCATTTTTTCAACATACGTAGCTATTACCCTCGAAAACTAAAACTTTTGACATAGGAAAAGAGCCTTTAATCACATTCTTTACCATTTGCAATCATAAAATAGTCTAATATCTTCATTTTTCAACATACGTAGCTATTACCCTCGAAAACTAAAACTTTTGACATAGGAAAAGAGCCTTTAATCACATTCGTTACCATTTGCAATTATAAAATAGTCTAATATGTTCATTTTTTCAACATACGTAGCTATTACCCTCGAAAACTAAAACTTTTGACATAGGAAAAGAGCCTTTAAGCACTTTCTTTACCATGTGCAATCATAAAATAGTCTAATATCTTCATTTTTCCAACATACGTAGCTATTACCCTCGAAAACTAAAACTTTTGACATAGGAAAAGAGCCTTTAATCACATTCTTTACCATTTGCAATCATAAAATAGTCTAATATCTTCATTTTTTCAACATACGTAGCTATTTCCCTTGAAAACTAAAACTTTTGACATAGGAAAAGAGCCTGTAATCACATTCTTTACCATTTGCAATCATAAAATAGTCTAATATCTTCATTTTTTCAACATACGTAGCTATTACCCTCGAAAACTAAAACTTTTGAAATAGGAAAAGAGCCTTTAATCACATTCTTTACCATTTGCAATCATAAAATAGTCTAATATATTCATTTTTTCAACATACGTAGCTATTACCCTCGAAAACTAAAACTTTTGAAATAGGAAAAGAGCCTTTAAGCACTTTCTTTACCATGTGCAATCATAAAATAGTCTAATATCTTCATTTTTTCAACATACGTAGCTATTACCCTCGAAAACTAAAACTTTTGACATAGGAAAAGAGCCTTTAATCACATTCTTTACCATGTGCAATCATAAAATAGTCTAATATCTTCATTTTTCCAACATACGTAGCTATTACCCTCGAAAACTAAAACTTTTGCCATAGGAAAAGACCCTTTAAGCACATTCTTTACCATGTGCAATCATAAAATAGTCTAATATCTTCATTTTTCCAACATACTTAGCTATTACCCTCGAAAACTAAAACTTTTGACATAGGAAAAGAGCCTTTAATCACATTCTTTACCATGTGCAATCATAAAATAGTCTAATATCTTCATTTTTCCAACATACGTAGCTATTACCCTCAAAAACTAAAACTTTTGACATAGGAAAAGAGCCTTTAATCACATTCGTTACCATTTGCAATTATAAAATAGTTTAATATCTTCATTTTTTCAACATACGTAGCTATTACCCTCGAAAACTAAAACTTTGACATAGGAAAAGAGCCTTTAATCACATTCTTTACCATTTGCAATCATAAAATAGTCTAATATCTTCATTTTTCCAACATACGTAGCTATTACCCTCGAAAACTAAAACTTTTGACATAGGAAAAGAGCCTTTAATCACATTCTTTACCATGTGCAATCATAAAATAGTCTAATATCTTCATTTTTCCAACATAGGTAGCTATTACCCTCGAAAACTAAAACTTTTGACATAGGAAAAGAGCCTTTAATCACATTCGTTACCATTTGCAATTATAAAATAGTCTAATATCTTCATTTTTTCAACATACGTAGCTATTACCCTCGAAAACTAAAACTTTTGACATAGGAAAACAGCCTTTAAGCCATTAGATGGTAATTGACATAGGAAAAGAGCCTTTAATCACATTCTTTACCATTTGCAATCATAAAATAGTCTAATATCTTTAAATAAAAAATTAAGTAATAGCTACGTATGTTGAAAAAATGAAGATATTACTATTTTATGACTATTTTATGATTGCAAATGGTAAAGAATGTGATTAAAGGTTCTTTTCCTATGTCAAAAGTTTTAGTTTTCGAGGGTAATAGCTACGTATGTTGGAAAAATGAAGATATTAGACTATTTTATAATTGCAAATGTTAACGAATGTGATTAAAGGCTCTTTTCCTATGTCAAAAGTTTTAGTTTTCGAGGGTAATAGCTACGTATGTTGAAAAAATGAAGATATTAGACTATTTTATGATTGCACATGGTAAAGAATGTGATTAAAGGCTCTTTTCCTATGTCAAAAGTTTTAGTTTTCGAGGGTAATAGCTACGTATGTTGGAAAAATGAAGATATTAGACTATTTTATGATTGAAAATGGTAAAGAAAGTGCTTAAAGGCTCTTTTCCTATTTCAAAAGTTTTAGTTTTCGAGGGTAATAGCTACGTATGTTGAAAAAATGAAGATATTAGACTATTTTATGATTGCAAATGGTAAAGAATGTGATTAAAGGCTCTTTTCCTATGTCAAAAGTTTTAGTTTTCGAGGGTAATAGCTACGTATGTTGGAAAAATGAAGATATTAGACTATTTTATGATTGCACATGGTAAAGAAAGTGCTTAAAGGCTCTTTTCCTATTTCAAAAGTTTTAGTTTTCGAGGGTAATAGCTACGTATGTTGAAAAAAATGAAGATATTAGACTATTTTATGATTGTAAATGGTAAAGAATGTGATTAAAGGCTCTTTTCCTATTTCAAAAGTTTTTGTTTTCGAGGGTAATAGCTATGTATGTTGGAAAAATGAAGATATTAGACTATTTTATGATTGCACATGGTAAAGAATGTGATTAAAGGCTCTTTTCCTATTTCAAAAGTTTTCGTTTTCGAGGGTAATAGCTACGTATGTTGGAAAAATGAAGATATTAGACTATTTTATGATTGCACATGGTAAAGAATGTGATTAAAGGCTCTTTTCCTATGTCAAAATTTTAGTTTTCGAGGGTAATAGCTACGTATGTTGAAAAAATGAAGATATTAGACGATTTTATGATTGCACATGGTAAAGAATGTGATTAAAGGCTCTTTTCCTATGTCAAAAGTTTTAGTTTTCGAGGGTAATAGCTACGTATGTTGAAAAAATGAAGATATTAGACTATTTTATGATTGCAAATGGTAAAGAATGTGATTAAAGGCTCTTTTCCTATGTCAAAAGTTTTAGTTTTCGAGGGTAATAGCTACGTATGTTGAAAAAATTGAAGATATTAGACTATTTTATAATTGCAAATGGTAACGAATGTGATTAAAGGCTCTTTTCCTATGTCAAAAGTTTTAGTTTTCGAGGGTAATAGCTACGTATGTTGGAAAAATGAAGATATTAGACTATTTTATGATTGCACATGGTAAAGAAAGTGCTTAAAGGCCCTTTTCCTATTTCAAAAGTTTTAGTTTTCGAGGGTAATAGCTACGTATGTTGAAAAAATGAAGATATTAGACTATTTTATGATTGCACATGGTAAAGAAAGTGATTAAAGGCTCTTTTCCTATGTCAAAAGTTTTAGTTTTCGAGGGTAATAGCTACGTATGTTGGAAAAATGAAGATATTAGACTATTTTATGATTGCAAATGGTAAAGAATGTGATTAAAGGCTCTTTTCCTATGTCAAAAGTTTTAGTTTTCGAGGGTAATAGCTACGTATGTTGAAAAAATGAAGATATTAGACTATTTTATAATTGCACATGCTAAAGAATGTGATTAAAGGCTCTTTTCCTATGTCAAAAGTTTTAGTTTTCGAGGGTAATAGCTACGTATGTTGGAAAAATGAAGATATTAGACTATTTTATGATTGCACATGGTAAAGAAAGTGCTTAAAGGCTCTTTTCCTATTTCAAAAGTTTTAGTTTTCGAGAGTAATAGCTACGTATGTTGAAAAAATGAAGATATTAGACTATTTTATGATTGCAAATGGTAAAGAATGTGATTAAAGGCTTTTTCCTATGTCAAAAGTTTTAGTTTTCGAGGGTAATAGATACGTATGTTGGAAAAATGAAGATATTAGACTATTTTATGATTGCACATGGTAAAGAATGTGATTAAAGGCTCTTTTCCTATGTCTAAAGTTTTAGTTTTCGAGGGTAATAGCTACGTATGTTGAAAAAATGAAGATATTAGACTATTTTATAATTGCACATGGTAAAGAATGTGCTTAAAGGCTCTTTTCCTATGTCAAAAGTTTTAGTTTTCGAGGGTAATAGCTACGTATGTTGAAAAAATGAAGATATTAGACTATTTTATAATTGCAAATGGTAACGAATGTGATTAAAGGCTCTTTTCCTATGTCCAAAGTTTTAGTTTTCGAGGGTAATAGC
>NW_027064068.1:0-28363 GCF_032884065.1 Artemia franciscana
AGCTCTGCTTGGAATTCAGCCTTTCTCTTTTTCATTAGCAAAAAAAACTGGATGTGAGTCTCTTGGCTTACCGAGGGCCCGCCATTCCCAATACGCTTGTTTAGCCGCCTTATTAGAATTTACCAAAAAAGGATTGAGGCTCCAAAAAGGTTTCTGCGCGCCCAATCTTATCCTATTAGTAGGAAAAAACTGCCGCAGCACCATACTTTAAGCAATGGATTAATTCAAAATAAAGATAATTAATAGTCAAAGAGGGATTACTATCCATTGAATCCAAACTATCAGGGATATAGACTTTATCAATTAAAGTCCCAACTCTTTCTTGGTAAAGCGGTCTAAAATTTGGATTCCAATCAACCCGATCAAAAAATTTAGGAAGCTTATTACCAGAAAAACGAACTGGGGAAGGACGAGAAGCCAAAGGGGGTATAAGGAACTGAAGCGGCATGTGGTCACTAACGGGGAAATCTTCGATTACAGTAACCACAGGCAAAGGATCACTTGGATTAGAAGAAAAAACATGATCAATATTAGTTGTACTACCCACTCCAATGAATATAAGTAAAGTCCTGGGACTTCGGTAAAACAGAAAAATTAGGAAGACAAGAAGATAAAATTGTACCCCTTTCATTTGCTATATTTGGATCACAGTTAAAATCACCTAAAATATAAGTACGCAAATTTGACTGTAAACTAGAGACAAAACGACTAAGATTAAAACAGCATTGAGTAAACGCATCAAAAGAAATATCATCATGGTAATCAGTCGGAAAATAACAATTAATTAAAATTACGGTTGAAAAACTACAAGCTAAAAAATTTGTATCAATTGCTAGAATAGCTGCATTAAGAGACTTGGGTAAAATAGTAGCTAAGCCACCGGAGGGACGACCACCAGTCGGTGTAGCGGGAACAGCAAAAATGTCATGCTCAGTGGACAGACTAGAAAGCAGATTCAACGAATGATCTAGGAGGTGGTGTTCCTGAAGACATAATAACGATGATTTTTCATTCAAAAAACTATGAAGTACAGGTAATTTCCCTAACACACCATTTGAATTAAAGGACGTGATACAAAGTAATACATTCATTTACAAAATTTCTTAAAATCGGACACCTAAAGCTGTAAACTGGATGATCATTCGAGCCCCAACTGGCGCATTTAACTGGCCCTTGACATGGGGAGTCTTTAGTCGAAATGTGATTACCGCTACATCGGGCACATTTGAAACATTCAGATTTACACTGATTTTGAACATGGTTAAAAACTTTGACATTTAAAACAACGCCTAGGCTGAATACGATCACGTTCCACTCGGAAAATCTCATAACCGAATTTGATGCCATGTTTGATGTAAAAATGCAGGTATTCTTCTGTTGAAAAATAACTCTTACAGTTTGCGATTTTCCTAGCCGGTTAAACTCGATTATACCCGGAAAGTCCAATGCGTAGGCACTAACATCAAAATCAATGTCCACACTCCTGATAATTCCAAAAAATCGCCGAGGCTTGGAAGTTATTATGCTTTCAGGAAAATTAACCTTTAGATCACAACTGAGCTTCGATGCATCTTGACATGGTACCGATACCATAACACTATCCTTAGTTGCTTTAACATAACGAATATTTGCACACCCTGTCTTATCAAATTCTTTCTTGCGGCAGACAGGATCCTTCAGTAGGAGAGTGGGTGGGTTTTTTATCACTATGGTCTCTAATGGGACAGTCTTTAGTGGGAGAGGCGGCCATTCATGGTGGGGCACAGTGGGGGGATTGAGATCAAGATCATTGCCAGGCGTTATTTTTTTCTCTAAATTACATTCGATACGCTCAATAGAAGAAAGTGTTTTTTCAAGCTTTCGGGAATAGTCATAAACAAGTTTATCAAGCCGGACGCTGATGTCAGGCTTTAATACTGGACATTCATTAAAGCTCCGTGGGACGATTACAGGCCATATGAACTGTTTCGAATCAAGTTCTATGATAACACGCATTATGTCCGAGGGCAGTAGTCTTTTCAGCTGTTTTTCCTCTCCTTTCTTGCAATCTACCAGCTTTATGACACAGACATGCGAGCAGCGTTTTTGCTACATTCAACTCCTCTAAACGATAGAATCCTGCCATTGCGTTAGATATTTCATCAACACTTATTCCTGCTTTCAACGAATCAAGAGTGAAGAATAATATCGAATTAACTACGACATACGAAATTCCTGTCTCTGACACAAAAGTCTTATCAAAATCGTATGCATTGACGGGCTGGCTTGTGACGTCAGATATATTGTCACTTGCAATTATCTCAGTGGAATGTTTATTTGGTCTTGAAATAGACTGGATTGACAGGTCCACGCTTCGACTGCATGAATTTTCGGCTACAGAATTAGTATTAGTGGGAATGGATTTTTGACTGCTGATTATCGGGGATATACAGGGATTATTATTAGAGATGCAAGATTCATGAATTTCATCGTTATTTGAACAGATTAAGCAAATCCAATTCGATTTTTCTTTACGCTCAATTGGGGAATAGTTTTCAATAGTTTTCGAGGGTAATAGCTAAGTATGTTAAAAAAATGAAGATATTAGACAATTTTATGATTGCAAATGGTAAAGAATGTGATTAAAGGCTCTTTTCCTATGTCAAAAGTTTTAGTTTTCGAGGGTAATAGCTACGTATGTTGAAAAAAATGAAGGATATTAGACTATTTTATGATTGCACATGGTAAACAATGTGATTAAGGCTCTTTTCCTATTTCAAAATATTTAGTTTTCGAGGGTAATAGCTACGTATGTTAAAAGAATGAAGATATTAGACAATTTTATGATTGCAAATGGTAAAGAATGTGATTAAAGGCTCATTTCCTATGTCCAAAAGTTTTAGTTTTCGAGGGTAATAGCTACGTATGTTGAAAAAATGAAGATATTAGACTATTTTATGATTGCAAATGGTAAAGAATGTGATTAAAGGCTCTTTTCCTATTTCAAAAGTTTTAGTTTTCGAGGGTAATAGCTACGTATGTTGGAAAAATGAAGATATTAGACTATTTTATGATTGCACATGGTAAAGAATGTGCTTAAAGGCTCTTTTCCTATGTCTAAAGTTTTAGTTTTCGAGGGTAATAGCTATGTATATTGAAAAAATTAAGATATTAGACTATTTTATGATTGCAAATGGTAAAGAGTTTGATTAAAGGCTCTTTTCCTATGTCAAAAGTTTTAGTTTTCGAGGGTAATAGCTAGGTATGTTGAAAAATGAAGATATTAGACTATTTTATGATTGCACATGGTAAAGAATGTGATTAAAGGCTCTTTTCCTATGTCAAAAGTTTTAGTTTTCGATTTTAATAGCTACGTATGTTGGAAAAATGAAGATATTAGACTATTTTATGATTGCAAATGGTAAAAGAATGTGCTTAAAGGCTCTTTTCCTAGGTCAAAAGTTTTAGTTTTCGAGGGTAATAGCTACGTATGTTGAAAAAATGAAGATATTAGACTATTTTATGATTGCAAATGGTAAAGAATGTGATTAAAGGCTCTTTTCTTATGTCAAAAGTTTTAGTTTTCGAGGGTAATAGCTGCGTATGTTTAAAAATTGAAGATATTAGACTATTTTATGATTGCAAATGGTAAAGAATGTGATTAAAGGCTCTTTTCCTATGTCAAAAGTTTTAGTTTTCGAGGGTAATAGCTACGTATGTTGAAAAAATGAAGATATTAGACTATTTTATGATTGCACATGGTAAAGAATGTGATTAAAGGCCCTTTTCCTATTTCAAAAGTTTTATTTTTCGAGGGTAATAGCTACGTATGTTGAAAAAATGGAGATATTAGACTATTTTGTGATTGCACATGGTAAAGAATGTGATTAAAGGCTCTTTTCCTATTTCAAAAGTTTTAGTTTTCGAGGGTAATAGCTACGTATGTTAAAAAAATGAAGATATTAGACAATTTTATGATTGCAAATGGTAAAGAATGTGATTAAAGGCTCTTTTCCTATGTCAAAAGTTTTAGTTTTCGAGGGTAATAGCTACGTATGTTAAAAAAATGAAGATATTAGACTATTTTATGATTGCAAATGGTAAAGAATGTGATTAAAGGCTCTTTTCCTATGTCAAAAGTTTTAGTTTTCGAGGGTAATAGCTACGTATGTTGAAAAAATGAAGATATTAGACTATTTTATGATTGCAAATGGTAAAGAATGTGATTAAAGGCTCTTTTCCTATTTCAAAGTTTTAGTTTTCGAGGGTAATAGCTAAGTATGTTGGAAAAATGAAGATATTAGACTATTTTACGATTGCACATGGTAAAGAATGTGCTTAAACGCTCTTTTCCTATGTCAAAAGTTTTAGTTTTCGAGGGTAATAGCTATGTATGTTGAAAAAATGAAGATATTAGACAATTTTATGATTGCAAATGGTAAAGAGTTTGATTAAAGGCTCTTTTCCTATGGCAAAAGTTTTAGTTTTCGAGGGTAATAGCTAGGTATGTTGAAAAAAATGAAGATGTTAGACTATTTTATGATTGCACATAGTAAAGAATGTGATTAAAGGCTCTTTTCCAATGTCAAAAGTTTTAATTTTCGATTGTAATAGCTACGTATGTTGGAAAAATGAAGATATTAGACTATTTTATGATTGCAAATGGTAAAGAATGTGCTTAAAGGCTCTTTTCCTATGTCAAAAAGTTTTAGTTTTCGAGGGGTAATAGCTAAGTATGTTGAAAAGATGAAAATATTAGACTATTTTATGATTGCACATGGTAAAGAATGTGATTAAAGGCTCTTTTTCCTATGTCAAAAGTTTTAGTTTTCGAGAGTAATAGCTACGTATGTTGGAAAAATGAAGATATTAGACTATTTTATGATTGCACATGGTAAAGAATGTGCTTAAAGGCTCTTTTCCTATGTCAAAAGTTTTAGTTTTCGAGGGTAATAGCTACGTATGTTGAAAAAATGAAGATATTAGACTATTTTATGATTGCAAATGGTAAAGAATGTGATTAAAGGCTCTTTTCCTATGTCAAAAGTTTTAGTTTTCGAGGGTAATAGCTACGTATGTTGAAAAAATGAAGATATTAGACTTTTTTATGATTGCACATGGTAAAGAATGTGATTAAAGGCTCTTTTCCTATTTCAAAAGTTTTAGTTTTCGAGGGTAATAGCTACGTATGTTAAAAAAATGAAGATATTAGACAATTTTATGATTGCAAATGGTAAAGAATGTGATTAAAGGCTCTTTTCCTATGTCAAAAGTTTTAGTTTTCGAGGGTAATAGCTACGTATGTTGAAAAAATGAAGATATTAGACTATTTTATGATTGCAAATGGTAAAGAATGTGATTAAAGGCTATTTTCCTATTTCAAAAGTTTTAGTTTTCGAGGGTAATAGCTACGTATGTTGGAAAAAATGAAGATATTAGACTATTTTATGATTGTACATGGTAAAGAATGTGCTTAAAGGCTCTTTTCCTATGTCTAAAGTTTTAGTTTTCGAGGGTAATAGCTACGTATGTTGAAAAAATGAAGATATTAGACAATTTTATGATTGCAAATGGTAAAGAATGTGATTAAAGGCTCTTTTCCTATGTCAAAAGTTTTAGTTTTCGAGGGTAATAGCTACGTATGTTGAAAAAATGAAGATATTAGACTATTTTATGATTGCAATTGGTAAAGAATGTGATTAAAGGCTCTTTTCCTATTTCAAAAGTTTTAGTTTTCGAGGGTAATAGCTAAGTATGTTGGAAAAATGAAGATATTAGACTATTTTATGATTGCACATGGTAAAGAATGTGCTTAAAGGCTCTTTTCCTATGTCAAAAGTTTTAGTTTTCGAGGGTAATAGCTATGTATGTTGAAAAAATGAAGATATTAGACAATTTTATGATTGCAAATGGTAAAAGAGTTTGATTAAAGTCTCTTTTCCTATGTCAAAAGTTTTAGTTTTCGAGGGTAATAGCTAGGTATGTTGAAAAAATGAAGATATTGGACTATTTTATGATTGCACATGGTAAAGAATGTGATTAAAGGCTCTTTTCCAATGTCAAAAAGTTTTAGTTTTCGATTGTAATAGCTACGTATGTTGGAAAAAATGAAGATATTAGACTATTTTATGATTGCAAATGGTAAAGAATGTGCTTAAAGGCTCTTTTCCTATGTCAAAAGTTTTAGTTTTCGAGGGTAATAGCTACGTATGTTGAAAAAATGAAAATATTAGACTATTTTATGATTGCACATGGTAAAGAATGTGATTAAAGGCTCTTTTCCTATGTCAAAAGTTTTAGTTTTCGAGAGTAATAGCTACGTATGTTGAAAAAATGAAGATATTAGACTATTTTATGATTGCACATGGTAAAGAATGTGCTTAAAGGCTCTTTTCCTATGTCAAAAGTTTTAGTTTTCGAGGGTAATAGCTACGTATGTTGAAAAAATGAAGATATTAGACTATTTATGATTGCAAATGGTAAAGAATGTGATTAAAGGCTCTTTTCCTATGTCAAAAGTTTTAGTTTTCGAGGGTAATAGCTACATATGTTGAAAAAAATGAAGATATTAGACTATTTTATGATTGCACATGGTAAAGAATGTGATTAAAGGCTCTTTTCCTATTTCAAAAGTTTTAGTTTTCGAGGGTAATAGCTACGTATGTTAAAAAATGAAGATATTAGACAATTTTATGATTGCAAATGGTAAAGAATGTGATTAAAGGCTCTTTTCCTATGTCAAAAGTTTTAGTTTTCGAGGGTAATAGCTACGTATGTTGAAAAAATGAAGATATTAGACTATTTTATGATTGCAAATGGTAAAGAATGTGATTAAAGGCTCTTTTCCTATGTCAAAAGTTTTAGTTTTCGAGGGTAATAGCTACGTATGTTGAAAAAATGAAGATATTAGACTATTTTATGATTGCAAATGGTAAAGAATGTGATTAAAGGCTCTTTTCCTATGTCAAAAGTTTTAGTTTTCGAGGGTAATAGCTATGTATGTTGAAAAAATGAAGATATTAGACTATTTTATGATTGCAAATGGTAAAGAATGTGATTAAAGGCTCTTTTCCTATGTCAAAAGTTTTAGTTTTCGAGGGTAATAGCTACGTATGTTAAAAAAATGAAGATATTAGACTATTTTATGATTGCAAATGGTAAAGAATGTGATTAAAGGCTCTTTTCCTATTTCAAAAGTTTTAGTTTTCGAGGGTAATAGCTAAGTATGTTGGAAAAATGAAGATATTAGACTATTTTATGATTGCACATGGTAAAGAATGTGCTTAAAGGCTCTTTTCCTATGTCAAAAGTTTTAGTTTTCGAGGGTAATAGCTATGTATGTTGAAAAAATGAAGATATTAGACAATTTTATGATTGCAAATGGTAAAGAGTTTGATTAAAGGCTCTTTTCCTATGTCAAAAGTTTTAGTTTTCGAGGGTAATAGCTACGTGTGTTGAAAAAATGAAGATATTGGACTATTTTATGATTGCACATGGTAAAGAATGTGATTAAAGGCTCTTTTCCAATGTCAAAAGTTTTAGTTTTCGATTGTAATAGCTACGTATGTTGGAAAAATGAAGATATTAGACTATTTTATGATTGCAAATGGTAAAGAATGTGCTTAAAGGCTCTTTTCCTATGTCAAAAGTTTTAGTTTTCGAGGGTAATAGCTACGTATGTTGAAAAAATGAAAATATTAGACTATTTTATGATTGCACATGGTAAAGAATGTGATTAAAGGCTCTTTTCCTATGTCAAAAGTTTTAGTTTTCGAGAGTAATAGCTACGTATGTTGAAAAAATGAAGATATTAGACTATTTTATGATTGCAAATGGTAAAGAATGTGATTAAAGGCTCTTTTCCTATTTCAAAAGTTTTAGTTTTCGAGGGTAATAGCTACGTATGTTGGAAAAATGAAGATATTAGACTATTTTATGATTGCAAATGGTAAAGAATGTGATTAAAGGCTCTTTTCCTATGTCAAAAGTTTTAGTTTTCGAGGGTAATAGCTACATATGTTGAAAAAATGAAGATATTAGACTATTTTATGATTGCACATGGTAAAGAATGTGATTAAAGGCTCTTTTCCTATTTCAAAAGTTTTAGTTTTCGAGGGTAATAGCTACGTATGTTAAAAAAATGAAGATATTAGACAATTTTATGATTGCAAATGGTAAAGAATGTGATTAAAGGCTCTTTTCCTATGTCAAAAGTTTTAGTTTTCGAGGGTAATAGCTACGTATGTTGAAAAAATGAAGATATTAGACTATTTTATGATTGCAAATGGTAAAGAATGTGATTAAAGGCTCTTTTCCTATTTCAAAAGTTTTAGTTTTCGAGGGTAATAGCTACGTATGTTGGAAAAATGAAGATATTAGACTATTTTATGATTGCACATGCTAAAGAATGTGCTTAAAGGCTCTTTTCCTATGTCTAAAGTTTTAGTTTTCGAGGGTAATAGCTATGTATGTTGAAAAAATGAAGATATTAGACTATTTTATGATTGCAAATGGTAAAGAGTGTGATTAAAGGCTCTTTTCCTATGTCAAAAGTTTTAGTTTTCGAGGGTGATAGCTAGGTATGTTGAAAAAATGAAGATATTAGACTATTTTATGATTGCACATGGTAAAGAATGTGATTAAAGGCTCTTTTCCTATGTCAAAAGTTTTAGTTTTCGATTGTAATAGCTACGTATGTTGGAAAAATGAAGATATTAGACTATTTTATGATTGCAAATGGTAAAAGAATGTGCTTAAAGGCTCTTTTCCTATGTCAAAAGTTTTAGTTTTCGAGGGTAATAGCTACGTATGTTGAAAAAATGAAGATATTAGACTATTTTATGATTGCATATGGTAAAGAATGTGATTAAAGGCTCTTTTCCTATGTCAAAAGTTTTAGTTTTCGAGGGTAATAGCTACGTATGTTGAAAAAATGAAGATATTAGACTATTTTATGATTGCAAATGGTAAAGAATGTGATTAAAGGCTCTTTTCTTATGTCAAAAGTTTTAGTTTTCGAGGGTAATAGCTACGTATGTTGAAAAATTGAAGATATTAGACTATTTTATGATTGCAAATGGTAAAGAATGTGATTAAAGGCTCTTTTCCTATGTCAAAAGTTTTAGTTTTCGAGGGTAATAGCTACGTATGTTGAAAAAATGAAGATATGAGACTATTTTATGATTACACATGGTAAAGAATGTGATTAAAGGCCCTTTTCCTATTTCAAAAGTTTTAGTTTTCGAGGGTAATAGCTACGTATGTTGAAAAAATGGAGATATTAGACTATTTTATGATTGCACATGGTAAAGAATGTGATTAAAGGCTCTTTTCCTATTTCAAAAGTTTTAGTTTTCGAGGGTAATAGCTACGTATGTTAAAAAAATGAAGATATTAGACAATTTTATAATTGCAAATGGTAAAGAATGTGATTAAAGGCTCTTTTCCTATGTCAAAAGTTTTAGTTTTCGAGGGTAATAGCTACATGTGTTGAAAAAATGAAGATATAAGCCTATTTTATGATTGCAAATGGTAAAGAATGTGATTAAAGGCTCTTTTCCTATTTCAAAAGTTTTAGTTTTCGAAGGTAATAGCTAAGTATGTTGGAAAAATTAAGATATTAGACAATTTTATGATTGCAAATGGTAAAGAGTTTGATTAAAGGCTCTTTTCCTATGTCAAAAGTTTTAGTTTTCGAGGGTAATAGCTAGGTAAGTTGAAAAAATGAAGATATTAGACTATTTTATGATTGCACATGGTAAAGAATGTGATTAAAGGCTCTTTTCCAATGTCAAAAGTTTTAGTTTTCGATTGTAATAGCTAACGTATGTTGGAAAAATGAAGATATTAGACTATTTTATGATTGCAAATGGTAAAGAATGTGCTTAAAGGCTCTTTTCCTATGTCAAAAGTTTTAGTTTTCGAGGGTAATAGCTACGTATGTTGAAAAAATGAAAATATTAGACTATTTTATGATTGCACATGGTAAAGAATGTGATTAAAGGCTCTTTTCCTATGTCAAAAGTTTTAGTTTTCGAGGGTAATAGCTACGTATGTTGGAAAAATGAAGATATTAGACTATTTTATGATTGCACATGGTAAAGAATGTGCATAAAGGCTCTTTTCCTATGGCAAAAGTTTTAGTTTTCGAGGGTAATAGCTAAGTATGTTGAAAAAATGAAGATTTTAGACTATTTTATGATTGCAAACGGTAAAGAATGTGATTAAAGGCTGTTTTCCTATTTCAAAAGTTTTAGTTTTCGAGGGTAATAGCTAAGTATGTTGGAAAAATGAAGATATTAGACAATTTTATGATTGCAAATGGTAAAGAGTTTGATTAAAGGCTCTTTTCCTATGTCAAAAGTTTTAGTTTTCGAGGGTAATAGCTAGGTATGTTGAAAAAATGAAGATATTAGATTATTTTATGATTGCACATGGTAAAGAATGTGATTAAAGGCTCTTTTCCAATGTCAAAAGTTTTAGTTTTTGATTGTAATAGCTACGTATGTTGGAAAAATGAAGATATTAAACTATTTTATGATTGCAAATAGTAAAGAATGTGCTTAAAGGCTCTTTTTCCTATTTCAAAAGTTTTAGTTTTCGAGGGTAATAGCTACGTATGTTAAAAAAATGAAGATATTAGACAATTTTATGATTGCAAATGGTAAAGAATGTGATTAAAGGCTCTTTTCCTATGTCAAAAGTTTTAGTTTTCGAGGGTAATAGCTACGTATGTTGAAAAAATGAAGATATTAGACTATTTTATGATTGCAAATGGTAAAGAATGTGATTAAAGGCTCTTTTCCTATGTCAAAAGTTTTAGTTTTCAAGGGTAATAGCTACGTATGTTGAAAAAATGAAGATATTAGACTATTTTATGATTGCAAATGGTAAAGAATGTGATTAAAGGCTCTTTTCCTATGTCACAAAATTTCGTTTAAGAGGGTAATAGCTACGGATGTTGAAAAAATAAAGATATTAGACTATTTTATGATTGCAAATGGTAAAGAATGTGATTAAAGGCTCTTTTCCTATTTCAAAAATTTTAGTTTTCGAGGGTAATAGCTACGTATGTTGGAAAAATGAAGATATTAGACTATTTTATGATTGCAAATAGTAAAGAATGTGATTAAAGGCTCTTTTCCTATGTCAAAAGTTTTAGTTTTCGAGGGTAATAGCTACGTATGTTGGAAAAATGAAGATATTAGACTATTTTATGATTGCAAATAGTAAAGAATGTGATTAAAGGCTCTTTTCCTATGTCAAAAGTTTTAGTTTTCGAGGGTAATAGCTACGTATGTTGAAAAAATGAAGAAATTAGACTATTTTATGATTGCAAATGGTAAAGAATGTGATTAAAGCCTCTTTTCCTATGTCACAAAATTTCGTTTAAGAGGGTTATAGCTACGGATGTTGAAAAAATAAAGATATTAGACTATTTTATGATTGCAAATGGTAAAGAATGTGATTAAAGGCTCTTTTCCTATTTCAAAAATTTTAGTTTTCGAGGGTAATAGCTACGTATGTTGGAAAAATGAAGATATTAGACTATTTTATGATTGCACATGGTAAAGAATGTGCTTAAAGGCTCTTTTCTTATGTCAAAAGTTTAGTTTTCGAGGGTAATAGCTACGTGTGTTGAAAAAATGAAGATATTAGACTATTTTATGATTGCAAATTGTAAAGAATGTGATTAAAGGCTCTTTTCCTATGTCAGAAGTTTTAGTTTTCGAGGGTAATAGCTACGTATGTTGAAAAAATGAAGATATTAGACTATTTTATGATTGCACATGGTAAAGAATGTGCTTAAAGGCTCTTTTCCTATGTCAATAATTTTAGTTGTCGAGGATAATAGCTACGTATGTTGAAAAAAATGAAGATATTAGACTATTTTATGATTGCAAATGGTAAAGAATGTGATTAAAGGCTCTTTTCATATGTCAAAAGTTTTAGTTTTCAAGGGTAATAGCTACGTATGTTGAAAAAATGAAGATATTAGACTATTTTATGATTGCAAATGGTAAAGAATGTGATTAAAGGCTCTTTTCCTATGTCACAAAATTTCGTTTAAGAGGGTAATAGCTACGGATGTTGAAAAAATAAAGATAACAGACTATTTTATGATTGCAAATGGTAAAGAATGTGATTAAAGGCTCTTTTCCTATTTCAAAAGTTTTAGTTTTCGAGGGTAATAGCTACGTATGTTGAAAAAATGAAGATATGCTCAAGAATGATTAAAAGCTCTTTTCCTATGTCAAAAGTTTTAGTTTTCGAGGGTAATAGCTACATATGTTGGAAAAATGAAGATATTAGACTATTTTATGATTGCACCTGTAAAGAATGTGCTTAAAGGCTCTTTTCCTATGTCAAAAGTTTTAGTTATTGAGGGTAATAGCTACGTGTGTTGAAAAAATGAAGATATTAGACTATTTTATGATTGCAAATTGTAAAGAATGTGATTAAAGGCTCTTTTCCAATGTCAAAAGTTTTAGTTTTCGATTGTAATAGCTACGTATGTTGGAAAAATGAAGATATTAAACTATTTTATGATTGCAAATGGTAAAGAATGTGCTTAAAGGCTCTTTTCCTATGTCAAAAGTTTTAGTTTTCGAGGGTAATAGCTACGTATGTTGAAAAAATGAAAATATTAGACTATTTTATGATTGCAGATGGTAAAGAATGTGATTAAAGGCTCTTTTCCTATGTCAAAAGTTTTAGTTTTCGAGAGTAATAGCTACGTATGTTGGAAAAATGAAGATATTAGACTATTTTATGATTGCACATGGTAAAGAATGTGATTAAAGGCTCTTTTCCTATGTCAAAAGTTTTAGTTTTCGAGGGTAATAGCTACGTATGCTGAAAAAAAGAAGATATTAGACTATTTTATGATTGCAAATGGTAAAGAATGTGATTAAAGGCTCTTTTCCTATTTCAAAAGTTTTAGTTTTCGAGGGTAATAGCTACGTATATTGAAAAAATGAAGATATTAGACTATTTTATGATTGCAAATGGTAAAGAATGTGATTAAAGGCTCTTTTCCTATGTCAAAAGTTTTAGTTTTCGAGGGTAATAGCTACGTATGTTGAAAAAATGAAGATATTAGACTATTTTATGATTCCACATGGTAAAAAATGTGCTTAAAGGCTCTTTTCCTATGTCTAAAGTTTTAGTTTTCGAGGGTAATAGCTATGTATGTTGAAAAAATGAAGATATTAGACTATTTTATGATTGCAAATGGTAAAGAGTGTGATTAAAGGCTCTTTTCCTATGTCAAATGGTTTTAGTTTTCGAGGGTAATAGCTAGGTATGTTGAAAAAATGAAGATATTAGACTATTTTATGATTGCAAATGGTAAAGAATGTGATTAAAGGCTCTTTTCCTATGTCAAAAGTTTTAGTTTTCGATTGTAATAGCTACGTATGTTGGAAAAATGAAGATATTAGACTCTTTTATGATTGTAAATGGTAAAAGAATGTGCTTAAAGGCTCTTTTCCTATGTCAAAAGTTTTATTTTTCGAGGGTATTAGCTATGTATGTTGAAAAAATGAAGATATTAGACTATTTTATGATTGCACATGGTAAAGAGTGTGATTAAAGGCTCTTTTCCTATGTCAAAAGTTTTAGTTTTCGAGGGTAATAGCTACGTATGTTGAAAAAATGAAGATATTAGACTATTTTATGATTGCAAATGGTAAAGAATGTGATTAAAGGCTCTTTTCTTATGTCAAAAGTTTTAGTTTTCGAGGGTAATAGCTACGTATGTTGAAAAAATTGAAGATATTAGACTATTTTATGATTGCAAATGGTAAAGAATGTGATTAAAGGCTCTTTTCCTATGTCAAAAGTTTTAGTTTTCGAGGGTAATAGCTACGTATGTTGAAAAAATGAAGATATTAGACTATTTTATGATTGTACATGGTAAAGAATGTGATTAAAGGCTCTTTTCCTATTTCAAAAGTTTTAGTTTTCGAGGGTAATAGCTACGTAGGTTAAAAAAATGAAGATATTAGACAATTTTATGATTGCAAATGGTAAAGAATGTGATTAAAGGCTCTTTTCCTATGTCAAAAGTTTTAGTTTTCGAGGGTAATAGCTACGTATGATGAAAAAATGAAGATATTAGACTATTTTATGATTACAAATGGTAAAGAATGTGATTAAAGGCTCTTTTCCTATGTCAAAAGTTTTAGTTTTCGAGGGTAATAGCTACGTATGTTGAAAAAATGAAGATATTAGACTATTTTATGATTGCACATGGTAAAGAATGTGATTAAAGGCTCTTTTCCTGTTTCAAAAGTTTAAGTTTTTGAGGGTAATAGCTACGTATATTAAAAAAATGAAGATATTAGACAATTTTATGATTGCAAATGGTAAAGAATGTGATTAAAGGCTCTTTTCCTATGTCAAAAGTTTTAGTTTTCGAGGGTAATAGCTACGTATGTTGAAAAAATGAAGATATTAGACTATTTTATGATTGCAAATGGTAAAGAATGTGATTAAAGGCTCTTTTCCTATTTCAAAAGTTTTAGTTTTCGAGGGTAATAGCTAAGTATGTTGGAAAAATGAAGATATTAGACTATTTTATGATTGCACATGGTAAAGAATGTGCTTAAAGGCTCTTTTCCTATGTCAAAAGTTTTTGTTTTCGAGGGTAATAGCTATGTATGTTGAAAAAACAAAGATATTAGACAATTTTATGATTGCAAATGGTAAAGAGTTTGATTAAAGGCTCTTTTCCTATGTCAAAAGTTTTAGTTTTCGAGGGTAATAGCTAGGTATGTTGAAAAAATGAAGATATTAGACTATTTTATGATTGCAAATGGTAAAGAATGTGATTAAAGGCTCTTTTTCTATGTCAAAAGTTTTAGTTTTCGAGGGTAATAGCTACGTATGTTGAAAAAATGAAGATATTAGACTATTTTATGATTGCACATGGTAAAGAATGTGATTAAAGGCTCTTTTCCTGTTTCAAAAGTTTCAGTTTTTGAGGGTAATAGCTACGTATATTAAAAAATGAAGATATTAGAAAATTTTATGATTGCAAATGGTAAAGAATGTGATTAAAGGCTCTTTTCCTATGTCAAAAGTTTTAGTTTTCGAGGGTAATAGCTACGTATGTTGAAAAAATGAAGATATTAGACTATTTTATGATTGCAAATGGTAAAGAATGTGATTAAAGGCTCTTTTCCTATTTCAAAAGTTTTAGTTTTCGAGGGTAATAGCTAAGTATGTTGGAAAAATGAAGATATTAGACTATTTTATGATTGCACATGGTAAAGAATGTGCTTAAAGGCTCTTTTCCTATGTCAAAAGTTTTTGTTTTCGAGGGTAATAGCTATGTATGTTGAAAAAACAAAGATATTAGACAATTTTATGATTGCAAATGGTAAAGAGTTTGATTAAAGGCTCTTTTCCTATGTCAAAAGTTTTAGTTTTCGAGGGTAATAGCTAGGTATGTTGAAAAAATGAAGATATTAGACTATTTTATGATTGCAAATGGTAAAGAATGTGCTTAAAGGCTCTTTTCCTATGTCAAAAGTTTTAGTTTTCGAGGGTAATAGCTACGCATGTTGAAAAAATGAAAATATTAGACTATTTTATGATTGCACATTGTAAAGAATGTGATTAAAGGCTCTTTTCCTATGTCAAAAGTTTTAGTTTTCGAGAGTAATAGCTACGTATGTTGGAAAAAATGAAGATATTAGACTATTTTATGATTGCACATGGTAAAGAATGTGCTTAAAGGCTCTTTTCCTATGTCAAAAGTTTTAGTTTTCGAGGGTAATAGCTACGTATGTTGAAAAAATGAAGATATTAGACTATTTTATGATTGCAAATGGTAAAGAATGTGATTAAAGGCTCTTTTCCTATGTCAAAAGTTTTAGTTTTTGAGGGTAATAGCTACCTATGTTGAAAAAATGAAGATATTAGACTTTTTTATGATTGCAAATGGTAAAGAATGTGATTAAAGGCTCTTTTCCTATGTCAAAAGTTTTAGTTTTCGAGGGTAATAGCTACGTATGTTGAAAAAATGAAGATATTAGACTATTTTATGATTGCAAATGGTAAAGAATGTGATTAAAGGCTCTTTTCCTATGTCAAAAGATTTAGTTTTCGAGGGTAATAGCTACGTATGTTGAAAAAATGAAGATATTAGACTATTTTATGATTGCAAATGGTAAAGAATGTGATTAAAGGCTCTTTTCCTATGTCAAAAGTTTTAGTTTTCGTGGGTAATAGCTACGTATGTTGAAAAAATGAAGATATTAGACTATTTTATGATTGCACATGGTAAAGAGTGTGATTAAAGGCTCTTTTCCTATGTCAAAAGTTTTAGTTTTCGAGGGTAATAGCTACGTATGTTGGAAAAATGAAGATAATAGACTATTTTATGATTGCAAATGGTAAAGAATGTGATTAAAGGTTCTTTTCCTATGTCAAAAGTTTTAGTTTTCTAGGGTAATAGCTACGTATGTTGAAAAAATGAAGATATTAGACTATTTTATGATTGCAAATGGTAAAGAATGTGATTAAAGGCTCTTTTCTTATGTCAGAAGTTTTAGTTTTCGAGGGTAATAGCTACGTATGTTGAAAAAATGAAGATATTAGACTATTTTATGATTGCACATGGTAAAGAATGTGCTTAAAGGCTCTTTTCCTATGTCAAAAATTTTAGTTGTCAAGGGTAATTGCTACGTATGTTGAAAAAATGAAGATATTAGACTATTTTATGATTGCAAATGGTAAAGAATGTGATTAAAGGCTCTTTTCCTATGTCAAAAGTTTTAGTTTTCAAGGGTAATAGCTACGTATGTTGAAAAAATGAAGATATTAGACTTTTTTATGATTGCAAATGGTAAAGAATGTGATTAAAGGCTCTTTTCCTATGTCACAAAATTTCGTTTAAGAGGGTAATAGCTACGTATGTTGAAAAAATAAAGATATTAGACTATTTTATGATTGCAAATGGTAAAGAATGTGATTAAAGGCTCTTTTCCTATTTCAAAAATTTTAGTTTTCGAGGGTAATAGCTACGTATGTTGGAAAAATGAAGATATTAGACTATTTTATGATTGCACATGGTAAGGAATGTGCTTAAAGGCTCTTTTCCTATGTCAAAAGTTTTAGTTTTCGAGGGTAATAGCTACGTATGTTGAAAAAATGAAGATATTAGACAATTTTATGATTGCAAATGGTAAAGAGTTTGATTAAAGGCTCTTTTCCTATGTCAGAAAGTTATGTCAAAGAATGTGATTAAAGGCTCTTTTCCTATTTCAAAAGTTTTAGTTTTCGAGGGTAATAGCTAAGTATGTTGGAAAAATGAAGATATTAGACTATTTTATGATTGCACATGGTAAAGAATGTGCTTAAAGGCTCTTTTCCTATGTCAAAAGTTTTAGTTTTCGAGGGTAATAGCTATGTATGTTGAAAAAACGAAGATATTAGACAATTTTATGATTGCAAATGGTAAAGAGTTTGATTAAAGGCTCTTTTCCTATGTCAGAAGTTTTAGTTTTCGAGGGTAATAGCTACGTATGTTGAAAAAATGAAGATATTAGACCATTTTATGATTGCACATGGTAAAGAATGTGCTTAAAGGCTCTTTTCCTATGTCAATAATTTTAGTTGTCGAGGATAATAGCTACGAATGTTGAAAAAATGAAGATATTAAACTATTTTATGATTGCAAATGGTAAAGAATGTGATTAAAGGCTCTTTTAGTATGTCAAAAGTTTTAGTTTTCGAGGGTAATAGCTACCTATGTTGAAAAAATGAAGATATTAGACTATTTTATGATTGCAAATGGTAAAGAATGTGATTAAAGGCTCTTTTCCTATGTCAAAAGTTTTAGTTTAGAAAAAGTTTAGAAAAAATGAAGAAATTAGACTATTTTATGATTGCAAATGGTAAAGAATGTGATTAAAGGCTCTTTTCATATGTCACAAAATTTCGTTTAAGAGGGTAATAGCTACGGATGTTGAAAAAATAAAGATATTAGACTATTTTATGATTGCAAATGGTAAAGAATGTGATTAAAGGCTCTTTTCCTATTTCAAAAGTTTTAGTTTTCGAGGGTAATAGCTACGTATGTTGAAAAAATGAAGATAGGCTCAAGAATGATTAAAGGCTCTTTTCCTATGTCAAAAGTTTTAGTTTTCGAGAGTAATAGCTACGTATGTTGGAAAAATGAAGATATTAGACTATTTTATGATTGCACATGGTAAAGAGTGTGATTAAAGGCTCCTTTCCTATGTCAAAAGTTATAGTTTTCGAGGGTAATAGCTACATATGTTGGAAAAATGAAGATATTAGACTATTTTATGATTGCACCTGTAAAGAATGTGCTTAAAGGCTCTTTTCCTATGTCAAAAGTTTTAGTTATTGAGGGTAATAGCTACGTGTGTTGAAAAAATGAAGATATTAGACTATTTTATGATTGCAAATTGTAAAGAATGTGATTAAAGGCTCTTTTCCTATGTCAGAAGTTTTAGTTTTCGAGGGTAATAGCTACGTATGTTGAAAAAATGAAGATATTAGACTATTTTATGATTGCACATGGTAAAGAATGCGCTTAAAGGCTCTTTTCCTATGTCAATAATTTTAGTTGTCGAGGATAATAGCTACGTATGTTGAAAAAATGAAGATATTAGACTATTTTATGATTGCAAATTGTAAAGAATGTGATTAAAGGCTCTTTTCCTATGTCAAAAGTTTTAGTTTTCAAGGGTAATAGCTACGTATGTTGAAAAAATGAAGATATTAGACTATTTTATGATTGCAAATGGTAAAGAATGTGATTAAAGGCTCTTTTCCTATGTCACAAAATTTCGTTTAAGAGGGTAATAGCTAAGTATGTTGAAAAAATGAATATATTAGACTATTTTATGATTGCACATGGTAAAGAATGTGATTAAAGGCTCTTTTCCTATTTCAAAAGTTTTAGTTTTCGAGGGTAATAGCTACGTATGTTGAAAAAATGAAGATAGGCTCAAGAATGATTAAAGGCTCTTTTCCTATGTCAAAAGTTTTAGTTTTCGAGAGTAATAGCTACGTATGTTGGAAAAATGAAGATATTAATAGCTACGTATGTTGAAAAAATGAAGATATTAGACTATTTTATGATTGCAAATGGTAAAGAGTTTGATTAAAGGCTCTTTTCCTATGTCAAAAGTTTTAGTTTTCGAGGGTAATAGCTATTTATGTTGAAAAAATGAAGATATTAGACTATTTTATGATTGCAAATGGTAAAGAGTTTGATTAAAGGCTCTTTTCCTATGTCAAAAGTTTTAGTTTTCGATTGTAATAGCTACGTATGTTGGAAAAATGAAGATATTAGACTATTTTATGATTGCAAATGGTAAAGAATGTGATTATAAGGCTCTTTTCCTATGTCAAAAGTTTTAGTTTTCGAGGGTAATAGCTACGTATGTTGGAAAAATGGAGATATTAGACTATTTTATGATTGCACATGGTAAGGAATGTGCTTAAAGGCTCTTTTCCTATGTCAAAAGTTTTAGTTTTCGAGGGTAATAGCTACGTATGTTGAAAAAATGAAGATATTAGACTATTTTATGATTGCAAATGGTAAAGAATGTGATTAAAGGCTCTTTTAGTATGTCAAAAGTTTTAGTTTTTTAGGGTAATAGCTACCTATGTTGAAAAAATGAAGATATTAGACTGTCTTATGATTGCAAATGGTAAAGAATGTGATTAAAGGCTCTTTTCCTATGTCAAAAGTTTTAGTTTTCGAGGGTAATAGCTACGTATTTTGAAAAAATGAAGATATTAGACTATTTTATGATTGCAAATGGTAAAGAATGTGATTAAAGGCTCTTTTCCTATGTCAAAAGTTTTAGTTTTCGAGGGTAATAGCTACGTATGTTGAAAAAATGAAGATATTAGACTATTTTATGATTGCAAATGGTAAAGAATGTGATTAAAGGCTCTTTTCGCATGTCAAAAGTTTTAGTTTTCGAGGGTAATAGCTACGTATGTTGAAAAATTGAAGATATTAGACTATTTTATCATTGCAAATGGTAAAGAATGTGATTAAAGGCTCTTTTCCTATGTCAAAAGTTTTAGTTTTCGAGGGTAATAGCTACGTATGTTGAAAAAATGAAGATATTAGACTATTTTATGATTGTACATGGTAAAGAATGTGATTAAAGGCCCTTTTCCTATTTCAAAAGTTTTAGTTTTCGAGGGTAATAGCTACGTATGTTGAAAAAATGGAGATATTAGACTATTTTATGATTGCACATGGTAAAGAATGTGATTAAAGGCTCTTTTCCTATTTCAAAAGTTTTAGTTTTCGAGGGTAATAGCTACGTATGTTAAAAAAATGAAGATATTAGACAATTTTATGATTGCAAATGGTAAAGAATGTGATTAAAGGCTCTTTTCCTATGTCAAAAGTTTTAGTTTTCGAGGGTAATAGCTAAGTATGATGAAAAAATGAAGATATTAGACTATTTTATGATTGCAAATGGTAAAAAATGTGATTAAAGGCTCTTTTCCTATGTCTAAAGTTTTAGTTTTCGAGGGTAATAGCTACGTATGTTGAAAAAATGAAGATATTAGACTATTTTATGATTGCACATGGTAAAGAATGTGATTAAAGGCTCTTTTCCTATTTCAAAAGTTTCAGTTTTGAGGGTAATATCTACGTATGTTAAAAAAATGAAGATATTAGACAATTTTATGATTGCAAATGGTAAAGAATGTGATTAAAGGCTCTTTTCCTATGTCAAAAGTTCTAGTTTTCGAGGGTAATAGCTACGTATGTTGAAAAAATGAAGATATTAGACTATTTTATGATTGCAAATGGTAAAGAATGTGATTAAAGGCTCTTTTCCTATTTCAAAAGTTTTAGTTTTCGAGGGTAATAGCTAAGTATGTTGGAAAATGAAGATATTAGACTATTTTATGATTGCACATGGTAAAGAATGTGCTTAAAGGCTCTTTTCCTATGTCAAAAGTTTTAGTTTTCGAGGGTAATAGCTATGTATGTTGAAAAAACGAAGATATTAGACAATTTTATGATTGCAAATGGTAAAGAGTTTGATTAAAGGCTCTTTTCCTATGTCAGAAGTTTTAGTTTTCGAGGGTAATAGCTACGTATGTTGAAAAAATGAAGATATTAGACCATTTTATGATTGCACATGGTAAAGAATGTGCTTAAAGGCTCTTTTCCTATGTCAATAATTTTAGTTGTCGAGGATAATAGCTACGAATGTTGAAAAAATGAAGATATTAAACTATTTTATGATTGCAAATGGTAAAGAATGTGATTAAAGGCTCTTTTAGTATGTCAAAAGTTTTAGTTTTCGAGGGTAATAGCTACCTATGTTGAAAAAATGAAGATATTAGACTATTTTATGATTGCAAATGGTAAAGAATGTGATTAAAGGCTCTTTTCCTATGTCAAAAGTTTTAGTTTTCGAGGGTAATAGCTACGTATTTTGAAAAAATGAAGATATTAGACTATTTTATGATTGCAAATGGTAAAGAATGTGATTAAAGGCTCTTTTCCTATGTCAAAAGTTTTAGTTTTCGAGGGTAATAGCTACGTATGTTGAAAAAATGAAGATATTAGACTATTTTATGATTGCAAATGGTAAAGAATGTGATTAAAGGCTCTTTTCCTATGTCAAAAGTTTTAGTTTTCGAGGGTAATAGCTACGTATTTTGAAAAAATGAAGATATTAGACTATTTTATGATTGCAAATGGTAAAGAATGTGATTAAAGGCTCTTTTCCTATGTCAAAAGTTTTAGTTTTCGAGGGTAATAGCTACGTATGTTGAAAAAATGAAGATATTAGACTATTTTATGATTGCAAATGGTAAAGAATGTGATTAAAGGCTCTTTTCGCATGTCAAAAGTTTTAGTTTTCGAGGGTAATAGCTACGTATGTTGAAAAATTGAAGATATTAGACTATTTTATGATTGCAAATGGTAAAGAATGTGATTAAAGGCTCTTTTCCTATGTCAAAAGTTTTAGTTTTCGAGGGTAATAGCTACGTATGTTGAAAAAATGAAGATATTAGACTATTTTATGATTGTACATGGTAAAGAATGTGATTAAAGGCCCTTTTCCTATTTCAAAAGTTTTAGTTTTCGAGGGTAATAGCTACGTATGTTGAAAAAATGGAGATATTAGACTATTTATGATTGCACATGGTAAAGAATGTGATTAAAGGCTCTTTCCTATTTCAAAAGTTTTAGTTTTCGAGGGTAATAGCTACGTATGTTAAAAAAATGAAGATATTAGACAATTTTATGATTGCAAATGGGTAAAGAATGTGATTAAAGGCTCTTTTCCTATGTCAAAAGTTTTAGTTTTCGAGGGTAATAGCTACGTATGATGAAAAAATGAAGATATTAGACTATTTTATGATTGCAAATGGTAAAGAATGTGATTAAAGGCTCTTTTCCTATGTCAAAAGTTTTAGTTTTCGAGGGTAATAGCTACGTATGTTGAAAAAATGAAGATATTAGACTATTTTATGATTGCACATGGTAAAGAATGTGATTAAAGGCTCTTTTCCTATTTCAAAAGTTTCAGTTTTTGAGGGTAATAGCTACGTATGTTAAAAAAATGAAGATATTAGACAATTTTATGATTGCAAATGGTAAAGAATGTGATTAAAGGCTCTTTTCCTATGTCAAAAGTTTTAGTTTTCGAGGGTAATAGCTACGTATGTTGAAAAAATGAAGATATTAGACTATTTTATGATTGCAAATGGTAAAGAATGTGATTAAAGGCTCTTTTCCTATTTCAAAAGTTTTAGTTTTCGAGGGTAATAGCTAAGTATGTTGGAAAAATGAAGATATTAGACTATTTTATGATTGCACATGGTAAAGAATGTGCTTAAAGGCTCTTTTCCTATGTCAAAAGTTTTAGTTTTCGAGGGTAATAGCTATGTATGTTGAAAAAACGAAGATATTAGACAATTTTATGATTGCAAATGGTAAAGAGTTTGATTAAAGGCTCTTTTCCTATGTCAGAAGTTTTAGTTTTCGAGGGTAATAGCTACGTATGTTGAAAAAATGAAGATATTAGACTATTTTATGATTGCACATGGTAAAGAATGTGCTTAAAGGCTCTTTTCCTATGTCAATAATTTTAGTTGTCGAGGATAATAGCTACGAATGTTGAAAAAATGAAGATATTAAACTATTTTATGATTGCAAATGGTAAAGAATGTGATTAAAGGCTCTTTTAGTATGTCAAAAGTTTTAATTTTCGAGGGTAATAGCTACCTATGTTGAAAAAATGAAGATATTAGACTATTTTATGATTGCAAATGGTAAAGAATGTGATTAAAGGCTCTTTTCCTATGTCAAAAGTTTTAGTTTTCGAGGGTAATAGCTACGTATTTTGAAAAAATGAAGATATTAGACTATTTTATGATTGCAAATGGTAAAGAATGTGATTAAAGGCTCTTTTCCTATGTCAAAAGTTTTAGTTTTCGAGGGTAATAGCTACGTATGTTGAAAAAATGAAGATATTAGACTATTTTATGATTGCAAATGGTAAAGAATGTGATTAAAGGCTCTTTTCCTATGTCAAAAGTTTTAGTTTTCGAGGGTAATAGCTACGTATGTTGAAAAAATGAAGATATTAGACTATTTTATGATTGCACATGGTAAAGATTGTGATTAAAGGCTCTTTTCCTATGTCAAAAGTTTTAGTTTTCGAGGGTAATAGCTACGTATGTCGGAAAAATGAAGATATTAGACTATTTTATGATTGCACCTGGTAAAGAATGTGCTTAAAGGCTCTTTTCCTATGTCAAAAGTTTTAGTTTTCGAGGGTAATAGCTACGTGTGTAAAAAAATGAAGATATTAGACTATTTTATGATTGCAAATTGTAAAGAATGTGATTAAAGGCTCTTTTCCTATGTCAGAAGTTTTAGTTTTCGAGGGTAATAGCTACGTATGTTGAAAAAATGAAGATATGAGACTATTTTATGATTGCACATGGTAAAGAATGTGCTTAAAGGCTCTTTTCCTATGTCAATAATTTTAGTTGTCGAGGATAATAGCTACGTATTTTGAAAAAATGAAGATATTAGACTATTTTATGATTGCAAATGGTAAAGAATGTGATTAAATGCTCTTTTCCTATGTCAAAAGTTTTAGTTTTCAAGGGTAATAGCTACGTATGTTGAAAAAATGAAGATATTAGACTATTTTATGATTGCAAATGGTAAAGAATGTGATTAAAGGCTCTTTTCCTATGTCACAAAATTTCGTTTAAGAGGGTAATAGCTACGGATGTTGAAAAAATGAAGATATTAGACTATTTTATGATTGCACAAGGTAAAGAGTGTGATTAAAGGCTCTTTTCCTATGTCAAAAGTTTTAGTTTTCGAGGGTAATAGCTACATATGTTGGAAAAATGAAGATATTAGACTATTTTATGATTGCACCTGTAAAGAATGTGCTTAAAGGCTCTTTTCCTATGTCAAAAGTTTTAGTTATTGAGGGTAATAGCTACGTGTGTTGAAAAAATAAAGATATTATACTATTTTATGATTGCAAATTGTAAAGAATGTGATTAAAGGCTCTTTTCCTATGTCAGAAGTTTTAGTTTTCGAGGGTAATAGCTACGTATGTTGAAAAAATGAAGATATTAGACTATTTTATGATTGCACATGGTAAAGAATGTGCTTAAAGGCTCTTTTCCTATGTCAAAAGTTTTAGTTTTCAAGGGTAATAGCTACGTATGTTGAAAACATGAAGATATTAGACTATTTTATGATTGCAAATGGTAAAGAATGTGATTAAAGGCTCTTTTCCTATGTCACAAAATTTCGTTTAAGAGGGTAATAGCTAAGTATATTGAAAAAATGAATATATTAGGCTATTTTATGATTACACATGGTAAAGAATGTGATTAAAGGCTCTTTTCCTATTTCAAAAGTTTTAGTTATCGAGGGTAATAGCTACGTTTCTTGAAAAAATGAATATATTAGACTATTTTATGATTGCACATGGTAAAGAATGTGATTAAGGCTCTTTTCCTATTTCAAAAGTTTTAGTTTTCGAGGGTAATAGCTACGTATGTTGAAAAAATGAAGATATTAGACTATTTTATGATTGCACATGGTAAAGAATGTGATTAAAGGCTCTTTTCCTATTTCAAAAGTTTTAGTTTTCGAGGGTAATAGCTACGTATGTTGAAAAAATGAAGATATTAGACTATTTTATGATTGCAAATGGTAAAGAATGTGATTAAAGGCTCTCTTCCTATTTCAAAAGTTTTTGTTTTCGAGGGTAATAGCTACGTATGTTGAAAAGATGAAGATATTAGACTATTTTATGATTGCAAATGGTAAAGAATGTGATTAATGGCTCTTTTCCTATGTCAAAAGTTTTAGTTTTCGAGGGTAATAGCTACGCATGTTGAAAAAATGAAGATATTACACTAATTTTATGATTGCAAATGGTAAAGAATGTGATTAAAGGCTCTTTTCCTATGTCAAAAGTTTTAGTTTTCGAGGGTAATAGCTACGTATGTTGAAAAAATGAAGATATTAGACTATTTTATGATTGCAAATGGTAAAGAATGTGATTAAAGGCTCTTTTCGCATGTCAAAAGTTTTAGTTTTCTAGGGTAATAGCTACGTATGTTGAAAAATTGAAGATATTAGACTATTTTATGATTGCAAATGGTAAAGAATGTGATTAAAGGCTATTTTCCTATGTCAAAAGTTTTAGTTTTCGAGGGTAATAGCTACGTATGTTGAAAAAATGAAGATATTAGACTATTTTATGATTGTACATGGTAAAGAATGTGATTAAAGGCCCTTTTCCTATTTCAAAAGTTTTAGTTTTCGAGGGTAATAGCTACGTATGTTGAAAAAATGGAGATATTAGACTATTTTATGATTGCACATGGTAAAGAATGTGATTAAAGGCTCTTTTCCTATTTCAAAAGTTTTAGTTTTCGAGGGTAATAGCTACGTATGTTAAAAAAATGAAGATATTAGACAATTTTATGATTGCAAATGGTAAAGAATGTGATTAAAGGCTCTTTTCCTATGTCAAAAGTTTTAGTTTTCGAGGGTAATGGCTACGTATGATGAAAAAATGAAGATATTAAACTATTTTATGATTGCAAATGGTAAAGAATGTGATTAAAGGCTCTTTTCGCATGTCAAAAGTTTTAGTTTTCGAGGGTAATAGCTACGTATGTTGAAAAATTGAACATATTAGACTATTTTATGATTGCAAATGGTAAAGAATGTGATTAAAGGCTCTTTTCCTATTTCAAAAGTTTCAGTTTTTGAGGGTAATAGCTACGTATGTTAAAAAAATGAACATATTAGACAATTTTATGATTGCAAATGGTAAAGAATGTGATTAAAGGCTCTTTTCCTATGTCAAAAGTTTTAGTTTTCGAGGGTAATAGCTACGTATGTTGAAAACATGAAGATATTAGACTATTTTATGATTGCAAATGGTAAAGAATGTGATTAAAGGCTCTTTTCCTATTTCAAAAGTTTTAGTTTTCGAGGGTAATAGCTAAGTCTGTGGGAAAAATGAAGATATTAGACTATTTTATGATTGCACATGGTAAAGAATGTGCTTAAAGGCTCTTTTCCTATGTCAAAAGTTTTAGTTTTCGAGGGTAATAGCTATCTATGTTGAAAAAACGAAGATATTAGACAATTTTATGATTGCAAATGGTAAAGAGTTTGATTAAAGGCTCTTTTCCTATGTCAGAAGTTTTAGTTTTCGAGGGTAATAGCTACGTATGTTGAAAAATGAAGATATTAGACTATTTTATGATTGCACATGGTAAAGAATGTGCTTAAAGGCTCTTTTCCTATGTCAATAATTTTAGTTGTCGAGGATAATAGCTACGAATGTTGAAAAAATGAAGATATTAAACTATTTTATGATTGCAAATGGTAAAGAATGTGATTAAAGGCTCTTTTAGTATGTCAAAAGTTTTAGTTTTCGAGGGTAATAGCTACCTATGTTGAAAAAATGAAGATATTAGACTATTGTATGATTGCAAATGGTAAAGAATGTGATTAAAGGCTCTTTTCCTATGTCAAAGTTTTAGTTTTCGAGGGTAATAGCTACGTATTTTGAAAAAATGAAGATATTAGACTATTTTATGATTGCAAATGGTAAAGAATGTGATTAAAGGCTCTTTTCCTATGTCAAAAGTTTTAGTTTTCGAGGGTAATAGCTACGTATGTTGAAAAAATGAAGATATTAGACTATTTTATGATTGCAAATGGTAAAGAATGTGATTAAAGGCTCTTTTCCTATGTCAAAAGTTTTAGTTTTCGAGGGTAATAGCTACGTATGTTGAAAAAATGAAGATATTAGACTATTTTATGATTGCACATGGTAAAGATTGTGATTAAAGGCTCTTTTCCTATGTCAAAAGTTTTAGTTTTCGAGGGTAATAGCTACGTATGTTGGAAAAATGAAGATATTAGACTATTTTATGATTGCACCTGGTAAAGAATGTGCTTAAAGGCTCTTTTCCTATGTCAAAAGTTTTAGTTTTCGAGGGTAATAGCTACGTGTGTAAAAAAATGAAGATATTAGACTATTTTATGATTGCAAATTGTAAAGAATGTGATTAAAGGCTCTTTTCCTATGTCAGAAGTTTTAGTTTTTGAGGGTAATAGCTACGTATGTTGAAAAAATGAAGATATTAGACTATTTTATGATTGCACATGGTAAAGAATGTGCTTAAAGGCTCTTTTCCTATGTCAATAATTTTAGTTGTCGAGGATAATAGCTACGTATTTTGAAAAAATGAAGATATTAGACTATTTTATGATTGCAAATGGTAAAGAATGTGATTAAACGCTCTTTTCCTATGTCAAAAGTTTTAGTTTTCAAGGGTAATAGCTACGTATGTTGAAAAAATGAAGATATTAGACTATTTTATGATTGCAAATGGTAAAGAATGTGATTAAAGGCTCTTTTCCTATGTCACAAAATTTCGTTTAAGAGGGTAATAGCTACGGATGTTGAAAAAATAAAGATATTAGACTATTTTATGATTGCAAATGGTAAAGAATGTGATTAAAGGCTCTTTTCCTATTTCAAAAGTTTTAGTTTTCGAGGGTAATAGCTACGTATGTTGAAAAAATAAAACTTTTGAAATAGGCAAGAATGATTAAAGGCTCTTTTCCTATGTCAAAAGTTTTAGTTTTCGAGAGTAATAGCTACGTATGTTGGAAAAATGAAGATATTAGACTATTTTATGATTGCACAAGGTAAAGAGTGTGATTAAAGGCTCTTTTCCTATGTCAAAAGTTTTAGTTTTCGAGGGTAATAGCTACATATGTTGGAAAAATGAAGATATTAGACTATTTTATGATTGCACCTGTAAAGAATGTGCT
>NW_027064069.1:0-28362 GCF_032884065.1 Artemia franciscana
GAAATCAAAACATGGATTAATTAAAAAACGTTCAGAAATTAAATTTAAAAAAAACAAGTTTTTTTTCTAACTGAAAGTAAGGAGCGACATTTAAACTTAAAACGAACAGAAATTACCCCGTATTAAAGGGGCTGCTCCCTCTTCAACACCCTGCTATTTACGCTAAAGTTTTTACTGTTTTAAAAGGTAGAGTTGAAAGAAAGAGTCAAACTTTAGCGTGAAGAGCAGGACGTTGAAGAGGATGCAGTCCCTTTCATATACGGGGTAATTTCTATTTGTTTTAAGTTTTAATATCGCTCCTTACTTTTAGTTAAAAAAACTTGTTTTTTTATTTAATTTGGTTTGGGATGGGGTTCAGTGGCGTGACTCTGTAAATTCAGCCAGAGTCGACCCAGTTCTAAATGGGTGGCTCGAGAGTCTGGGGACGTAAAGAAGAAGGCTGTTCGAAAGCACAGGATGGTTGGCCCCCCACCCTTTACTGCACTCCCTGGAAGAAGGGCCAAGAAACAGAGATCAGCACCGCCAGTTTGGACCTTAAGTGGCAAGTGCCGTCTGACTTACTTACTTATACATTACTATAAAGTACCTTTATAGTACTTTTAAAGTACTAAATTGTACCTTTATGGTACCAAACGGCTTACTTTTTTAGTTTTTACTATCATTTTCACTTGGTTTGGGAAAATTGACTCCAACTCCCCCCCCCCCCAGGACTTTGACGAAATGACGCCCTTGGCTGTTTGAACTCTTAAAAAAGCTTCCTATTCTAATCAAACGGCCCGTGTTTCAGTAGACGTTCTTAGAAAATTGGGATGAACAGTCAAACTTTAGTGTAAGGAGCAACATATTGAGGAAGGGACAACCCTTAATTTACGGAATAGTTCCTGTTTGTTTGCAAAAAAATTCTGGTAAATTTGGAACTCCCTTCATGAAATATACCCCTACCCCTCACTGAAAACTTATTCTTGGAAATTTTATCCAGCGTAAAGTGCAACCGTATTCCGTCAAATCCCCTCCAGACAGTTCCATCCTTGCTGAGAATCCCCCTCCTTGTAACATTACTTACGATCAATTTAGTCTGAAAATTCTCCTTAGCATTCTTTCATTTGAATAAGACTTTAAACTCTAATCCGTTTCTCGATCACTCAAAAAATGCCCCTTCCATGGCAATTATTTCTCAGGAATCAAAAACAAACGGGAAAGAAACCCTGGATAATTCCCCCGGAACATCTCCACATGAAAAATTTGGCAAAGAGAATGTAAGACAATTAAAAAGAATTTTGTGTTGTAATTCTGTCAAATCCCCCCAGTGTAAAATTGGAATATCCACCCCCCACCCCATAGGTTTCTTTTCCAGAAAAAGATTCTCCCTATAGGAATCTATCCCAAGCACAACCCCCCAATGCACAAAAACAACTTTACACTTCAAAATAACAGTAGTTATACGGAAAACAATGGGCAAGTTTCATAGCTTACAGGCCTCTCCCCATAGACTCAGGGGGTCATTTTAACCTAAAGATATAATTATATATATATATATATATATATATATATATATATATATATATATATATATATATATATATATATATATATATATATATATATATATATATATATATATATATATATATATATATATATATATATATGTATATATATATATATATATATATATATATATATATATATATATATATATATATATATATATATATATATATATATATATATATATATATATATATATGTATATACATATACATTTATATATATACTAGCTGTTGGGGTGGCGCTTCGCGCCACCCCAACACCTAGTTGGTGGGTTGCTTCGCGCCCCCCCAAGCCCCCCCGCGCGCGTAAGTCGTTACGCGCCATATTAGTGACGCGCCATTGTAGTTGTGTCCCTGTGTCCCACCTGTGAATAGAGATAGATATAAATATATGTTTTTAACTACGTAAAACATGCGAATATACAACATTCTTCGCTGTCCCATTGTCTGTGCATATAAATAGATTGTCAGGTTTACTGACTCTTGAACATGCAACATATAATTGTCCATGGGAAAAACAATCCGTATTCAGATCTATACCTCATTATTCTAATGATGTGTCCCTGTGTCCCGGTCGTCATTTATATTCCCTGTGTCCCGGTCGTCATTTGTGTCCCGGTGTCCCAGTCTGTAATTTCTCTTTGAGTGTCCCGGTCGTCATTTATATTCCCTGTGTCCCGGTGTCCCGGTCGTCATTTGTGTCCCGGTGTCCCGGTCTGTAATTTCTATTCGAACAATCCCTGTGTCCCGGTCGTCATTTATATATCCCGCCTGTGCCCCCGGCGTCCCCGTTGTAGTTGCGTCCCTGTGTCCCGGTCGTCATTTATATTCCCTGTGTCCCGGTCGTGATTTGTGTCCGGGTGTCCCAGTCTGTAATTTCTCTTTGAGGTTCCCGGTCGTCACTTATATTCCCTCTGTCTCGGTCGTCATTTGTGTCCCGGTCTGTAATTTCTCTTTGAGTGTTTTTTCTTTTTAGTATTTTTTAGTTTTTTACATTTTTTCTTTTTTCAGTTTTCTTTTTCTTCTTTATTTTTCAGCTTCACTATGAAATACATATCGCCGAACCTTTGTTTTTTTAACTAAAATCTGGTAGGCATTGATGACCTTATACAAGTCAAAATCCCAAACCCAATCATCATCGCTATCATTTTCAGTTTTGATATGTTTTGACTCTCGCTGTCCAGGTGGATTTTCATCTAACTGCGCGGTTTTGCGTTCTTTAGCCGCAAGCCTGTTTTCTTGCTGTTCTTGTGGTTCCTCGGAACGCTTTCTTTTCTTACTTTCTCTATCAGCAGCAAGTTTTTTGGCATAAACTCTTTGAGCAGCTTCCTCGGCTGTTGCCATTGTAGGTTCTTCAGTCATTTTACAATTAAACAATTCAGTCATTCAGTCATTACACAGAAACATGACGTCACCTGATCCACAGACAGACACACAGACAGACAACTTATTTTTATATATATATATATATATATATATATATATATATATATATATATATATATATATATATATATATATATATATATATATATATATATATATGTATAAATATATATATATATATATATATATTTATCTATATATATAAAAATAAGTTGTTTGTCTGTGTGTCTGTCTCCTGACGTCATGTTTGTGTTTCGACTGACGTCATGTTTGTCAACTGACGTATCTATCTATATATCTATCTATCTATATATATAAAAATAAGTTGTCTGTGTGTGTGGGTCTGTCGGGTGACGTCATGTTTGTGTGTTGACTGACGTCATGTTTTCGACTGACGAAATTACAGACCGGGACATCGGGACACAAATGACGACCGGGACACCGGCACATAGGGAATATAAATGACGACCGGGACACTCAAAGAGAAAGCGACCGGGACACAAGGAATGTTCGATTAGCAATCACCATCAACAAAGCACCGGGACACAAATGATGACCGGGACACAGGGAGTATAAATGACGAAAAAAGCTAAAAAACTAAAAAAAACTAAAAAAGAAAAAAAATAAAAAAGGAAAAAAAATGAAAAATAAAGGAGAAAAAAAACTAAAAAAAAACTAAAAAGAAAAAAAGAAAAAAAACTAAAAAAACTAAAAAAAAGTAAAAACCGAAAAAATACTAAAAAGAAAAAAAGGGGAAAAACACAAAAATTTATTTCATCATATACCATTTCAAAATCGAATGTATATACAGACCGGGACACCGGGATACGAACGACGACCGGGACACAAGGAATATAAATGACGACCGGGACATAGGGACACAACTACAACGGGGATGCCGGGGGGCACAGGGGGATGTATAAACGACGACGGGGACACATGGAATGTTAATTAGCAATCACCATCAACAAAGCTCAAGGGCAATCATTAGAATCATGAGGTATAACTAAAAAAACTAAAAAAAAGGTAAAAAACTAAAAACTAAAATAAAGACCAATTCAAAAACGAATGTATATACAGACCGGGACACCGGGACACAAATGACGACCGGGACACCGGGACACAAGGAATATAAATGACGCCCGAGACACTCAAAGAGAAATTACAGACTGGGACACCGGGACACAAATGACGACCGGGACACAGGGACACAACTACAACGGGGACGCCGGGGGGCACAGGGGGATATATAAATGACGACGGCGACACAGGGAATGGTCGATTAGCAATCACCATCAACAAAGCTCAAGGGCAATCATTAGAATCATGAGGTATAGATCTGAATACGGATTGTTTTCCCATGGACCATTATATGTTGCATGTTCAAGAGTCGGTAAGCTTGACAATCTATTTATATGCACAGACAATGGGACAGCAAAGAATGTTGTATATTCGCAAGTTTTACGTAGTTAAAAACATATATATATATATATATATATATATATATATATATATATATATATATATATATATATATATATATATATATATATATATATATATATATATATATATATATATATATATATATATATATATATATATATATATATATATATATATATATATATATATATATATATATATATATATATATATATATATATATATATATACTAGCTGTTGGGGTGGCGCTTCGCGCCACCCCAACAGCTATATATATCTATCTATATATATCAACAGCTATATATATCTATCTATATTCACAGGTGGGACACAGGGACACAACTACAATGGCGCATAACTAATATGGCGCGTAACAACTTACGCGCGCGGGGGGGCTTGGGGGGGCGCGAAGCGCCCCACCAACTAGGTGTTGGGGTGGCGCGAAGCGCCACCCCAACAGCAAGTATATATATATATATATATATATATATATATATATATATATATATATATATATATATATATATATATATATATATATATATATATATATATATATATATATATATATATATATATATATATATATATATATATATATATACATATATATATATATATATATATATATATATATATATATATATATATATATATATATATATATATATATATATATATATACTATATTCACAGGTGGGACATAGGGACACAACTACAATGGCGCGTAACTAATATGGCGCGTAACGACTTACGTGCGCGGGGGGGCTTGGGGGGCGCGAAGCGCCCCCACCAACTAGGTGTTGGGGTGATGGTGCGAAGCGCCACCTCAACAGCTAGTATATATATATAAATAAGTTGTATGTTTGTGTGTTTGTCCGTATATGACGATATTATAAGTATATAAGGCTTTGTATATGACGTCATTATAAGTGTATAAGGGGGCGATTCAAAGAGAAATTTCAATATAAATCCTACAATGGCAGAAGAAACAGCCGAGGAAGCTGCTCAAAGAGTTAATGCCAAAAGGCTTGCGGCTAATAGAGAAAGTAAGAAAAGAAAGCGTGCCGAGGAATCACAAGTATAACGTGAAAAAAGGCTTGCGTCTCAAAAAGAAAATGACGACCGGGACATTGGGACACAGGAAATATAAATGACGACCGGGACACTCAAAGAGAAATTACAGACCGGGACACAAATGACGACCGGGACACAGAGACACAGGGAATATAAATGACGACCGGGACACAGGGAATGTTCGATTAGCAATCACCATCAACAAAGCTCAAAGGCAATGATTAGAAAAATGCAGTATAGATCTGAATACGGATTGTTTTCCCATGGACAATTATATGTTGCATGTTCAAGAATCGGTAAACCTGACAATCTATGTATACGCACAGACAATGGGACAGCGAAGAATGTTTTACGTAGTTAAAAACGCACACACACACATATATATATATATATATGTCCATGGATTATTCTTTATGGTTGATTGTGTATGGCTATGCTGTTTGACCTATGTGATTGTATGGATGAGTAGGGTTAAGGCCTCATTCAAGTGCTGGTCTATATTAATCACTAATTTAGGAAAACAGTCTTCCTTTTCTCCTTCTGTCTCTTTTTTTTGTGTGTGTGTGTGTTTGTGCTGTTGCATTGGTGATTTCTCAGGGACTAAGGATAAAGCAAATTTTCAGGGAAACAATCGAAATTAAAAAATTTTATTCAAGAATAATTCCATAAACAGAGATACAGGTCAATTGGGATTGAACTCAATTTATGATAATTTACTGAGGTCAAATAAAGTAAATATCACCTCACCTAAGAGCTATGACCTCTGTCCACGTAATATGTCAGATAATTCTAATGAACCAGAACCGAAAAGGTCAAAGAGATTTGCCTCAGCTGTTGCATTGAAAAAAATAAGAGCAACAAACTATATGTAATTAGTTTATTAGGTATAAATTTTGTTTATTTTTATTCATGTCTTTTAGTTTTACTGCTGATGATGAACACTGTATATGTGTTCGAAATATCCAGTTAAATAATTTTATATCTATTCACTGTCAATAAAAAGGTTTCATCCCTATTTTGAACTGTTTTACTTTCGTCATGGAAAGGCAGTGTGGTCTTCGAAGTTATCTACGTCAAGTTTTTTAACTTTTTTATTTTTTTTTATTTTTTTAGCTTTTTTCGCGCCATATTAGTTACGCGCCATTGTAGTTGTGTCCCTGTGTCGCACCTGTGAATATAGATAGATATATATATATATATACTAGCTGTTGGGGTGGCGCTTCGCGCCACCCCAACACCTAGTTGGTGGGGGCGCTTCGCGCAACCCCCAAGCCCCCCCGCGCGCGTAAGTCGTTACGCGCCATAATAGTTACGCGCCATTGTAGTTGTGTCCCTATGTCCCACCTGTGAATATATATATATATATATATATATATATATATATATATATATATATATATATATATATATATATATATATATATATATATATATATATATATATATACATATATATATGGTTTTAACTACGTAAAACTTGCGAATATACAACATTCTTTGCTGTCCCATTGTCTTTGCATATAAATAGATTGTCAGGTTTACCGACTCTTGAACATGCAACATATAATGGTCCATGGGAAAACAATCTGTATTCAGATCTATACCTCATGATTCTAATGATTGCCCTTGAGCTTTGTTGATGGTGATTGCTAATCGACCATTCCCTGTCCCGGTGTCCCGGTCGTCATTTATATCCCCCTGTTTCCCCCGGTGTCCCCGTTGTAGTTGTGTCCCTGTGTCCCGGTCGTCATTTATATTCCCTGTGTCCCGGTCGTCATTTGTATCCCGGTGTCCCGGTCTGTATATACATTCGTTTTTTAGTTTTGTTTTTCTCCTTTATTTTTTTCCTTTTTTTTTCTTTTTTAGTTTATTTAGATTTTTAGATTTTTTAGTTTTTTTTATTAGTTTTTAGTTTTTTTTTCTTTTAGTTTTTTTGTAGTTTTTACCTTCTTTTTAGTTTTGTTAGTTTTTTTTTTTACTTATGTCCTGGTCGTCATTTATACTCCCTGTGTCCCGGTGCTTTGTTGATTGCTACTCGAACATTCCTTTTGTCCTGGTCGCTTTCTCTTTGAGTGTCGTCATTTATTTTTTCTTTTTTAGTTCTTTTAGTTTTTACCTTTTTTAGTTTTTTTTAGTTTTTTAGATGAAAATTTTTTTTAGTTTTTCCTTTTTTTCTTTTTAGTTTTTTATTGGTTTTTACCTTTATTTTAGCTTATTTTTCAGTTTTTTCCTTTTTTTTTGGTTTTTTTTATTTTTTATTTTTTTTAGTTTTTTACCTTTTTTTAGTTTTTTTTATTTTTTTAGTTTTTTAGCTTTTTTACTCTTTTTATTAGTTTTTATTTTTTTTTAGTTTTTGCCTTTTTTTAGTTTTTTCAGTTTTTTTTTAGTTTTTTATTGGTTTTTACCTTTATTTTAGCTTATTTTTCAGTTTTTTCCTTTTTTTTAGTTTTTTTTAGTTTTTAGTTTTTTTAGTTTTTTACCTTTTCTTAGTTTTTTTAGTTTTTTTAGTTTTTAGCTTTTTTATTTTTTTTATTAGTTTTTAGTTTTTTTTGTAGTTTTTGCCTTTTTTTAGTTTTTTTAGTTTTTTAGCTTTTTTATTAGTTTTTAGTTTTTTTTTGTAGTTTTTGCCTTTTTTTAGTTTTTTTCTTTTTAGTTTTTTTGTAGTTTTTACCTTCTTTTTAGTTTTGTTAGTTTTTTTTTTTTACTTATGTCCTGGTCGTCATTTATACTCCCTGTGTCCCGGTGCTTTGTTGATTGCTAATCGAACATTCCTTTTGTCCTGGTCGCTTTCTCTTTGAGTGTCGTCATTTATTTTTTTCTTTTTTAGTTCTTTTAGTTTTTACCTTTTTTAGTTTTTTTTAGTTTTTTAGATGAAAATTTTTTTAGTTTTTTCCTTTTTTTCTTTTTAGTTTTTTATTGGTTTTTACCTTTATTTTAGCTTATTTTTCAGTTTTTTCCTTTTTTTTATTTTTTTTTTATTTTTTATTTTTTTTTTAGTTTTTTACCTTTTTTTAGTTTTTTTAGTTTTTTTAGTTTTTTAGCTTTTTTACTTTTTTTATTAGTTTTTAGTTTTTTTTGTAGTTTTTGCCTTTTTTTAGTTTTTTCAGTTTTTTTTTTAGTTTTTTATTGGTTTTTACCTTTATTTTAGCTTATTTTTCAGTTTTTTCCTTTTTTTTTTAGTTTTTTTTTAGTTTTTAGTTTTTTTAGTTTTTTACCTTCTTTTAGTTTTTTTAGTTTTTTAGCTTTTTTATGTTTTTTATTAGTTTTTAGTTTTTTTTGTAGTTTTTGCCTTTTTTTTAGTTATTTTAGTTTTTTAGTTTTTTTATTAGTTTTTAGTTTTTTTTTGTAGTTTTTGCCTTTTTTTAGTTTTTTTAGTTTTTTAGCTTTTTTATTTTTTTTATTAGTTTTTAGTTTTTTTTTGTAGTTTTTGCCTTTTTTTAGTTTTTTCAGTTTTGACGTCACCTGATCCAGTTTTTTCAGGTGACGTCACCTGATCCACAGATCCACAGACAACTTATTTTTATATATATAGATATGTTTGTACAACTTAAATAGATAAATAAATCTATAAATAGATTGTCAGGTTTACCGACTCTTGAACATGCAATATATAATTGTCCATGGGAAAAACAATCCGTATTCAGATCTATACCTCATTATTATAATGATTGCCCTTGAGTTTTGTTGATGATGATTGCTAATCGAACATTCCCTGTGTCCCGGTCGTCATTTATATTCCCTGTGTCCCGGTCGTTATTTGTGTCCCAGTGTCCCAGTCTGTAATTTCTCTTTGAGTGTCCCGGTCGTCATTTGTGTCCCGGTGTCCTGGTCTGTAATTTCGTCAGTCGACGAACGTGAAATCAGTCGTTAACAACTTAATGACGACATACAGCTCAATTCTTATAATGACGTCAGTCGAAAAACATGACGTCAGTCGACACACAAACATGACGTCAGTCAACAGACAAACAACTTATTTTTATATATATCGAAGATATATATATCTATATATATATAAATAAGTTGTTTGTCTGACAACTTATTTTATATATAGGCAAACAACTTATTTATATATATATATATATATATATATATATATATATATATATATATATATATATATATATATATATATATATATATATCGAAAATATATATCTATATATATAAAAATAAGTTGTCAGTGTGTGTGTGGGTATGTCTGTCGGGTGACGTCATGTTTGTGTGTTGACTGACGAAATGTTTTCAACTGACGAAATTACAGACCGGGACATCGGGACACAAATGACGACCGGGACACCGGCACATAGGGAATGTAAATGACGACACTCAAAGAGAAGGCGACCGGGACAAAAGGAATGTTCGATTAGCAATCACCATCAACAAAGCACCGGGACACAGGGAGTATAAATGACGACCAGGACATAAGTAAAAAAAAACTAAAAAAACTAAAAAAAGATGAAAACTACAAAGAAACTAAAAAGAAAAAACTAAAAACTAATAAAAAAAAACAAAAAAGCTAAAAAACTAAAAAAACTAAAAAAGAAAAAAAATAAAAAAGGAAAAAAAAAATGAAAAATAAAGGAGAAAAACAAAACTAAAAAAACGAATGTATATACAGACCGGGACACCGGGATACAAATGACGACCGGGACACAGGGAATATAAATGACGACCGGGACACAGGGACACAACTACAAATGGGACGCTGGGGGCACTGGGGGGCACCCTTGTCTGAGAGGACACGGGTTCGAATCCCAGTGTAACCAATTCTTCGGTTTGGGACGGGGGTTTGTGGCGTGACTCTGTAAGCTTAGCCAGAGTCGACCCAGCTCTAAATGGGTACTTGGAGATATCTGGGGAAGGTAAACAGGAAGGGTGTGCGAAAGCACAGGATGGCTGGCCCCCAACCCCCCATTGCACATCCTGGCTGAAGGACCAAGAAACGGAGATCAGCACCGCCGGTACGGACTGTAAAGTCTAATGCCGTATCCTTTGCCTTTTTTTTATATAAATGACGATGGCGACACAGGGGATGGTCCATTAGCAATCACCATCAACAAAGCTCAAGGGCAATCATTAGAATCGTGAGGTATAGATCTGAATACGGATTGTTTTCCCATGGAACATTATATGTTGCATGTTCAAGAGTCGGTAAACCTGACAATCTATTTATATCCACAGACAATGGGACAGCAAAGAATGTTGTATATTCGCAAGTTTTACGTAGTTAAAAACATATATATACATATATATATATATATATATATATATATATATATATATATATATATATATATATATATATATATATATATATATATATATATATATATATATATATATATATATATATATATATATATATATATATATATATATGTATACCTAGTTGGTGGGGGCACTTTGCGCCCCCCCCAAGCCCCCCCACGCGCGTAAGTCGTTACGCGCCATATTAGTTACGCGCCATTGTAGTTGTGTCCCTATGTCCCACCTGTGAATATATATATATATATATATATCTATATATATAAAAATAAGTTGTCTGTCTGTGTGTCTGTCTGTCTGTCAGGTGACGTCATGTTTCTCTGTTGACTGACGTCATGAAGTTAGTTGTCATCATTTTTGCTTTGACGGTGACGTCATCTATATATATATAAATATCATTTTTGCTTTGACGGTGACGTCATTCAAGATATTTAAGACATATGTTCACGTAGAAATCTATTAATGTTTAAGTTTAAAATGACTGATGAACTTACAATGGCAAAAGCCGATGAAGATGCTCAAAGAGTCTATGCCAAAAAACTTGCTGCTGATAGAGAAAGTCAGAAAAGAAAGCGTGCCGAGGAATCAAAAGAACAGCAAGGAAACAGGCTTGAGGCTGATAGAGAAAGAAAGAACAGAAAGCGTGCCGAGGAATCAAAAGAACAGCAAGGAAACAGGCTTGAGGCTGATAGAGAAAGAAAGAACAGAAAGCGTGCCGAGGAATCAAAAGAACAGCAAGGAAACAGGCAAAAAGGCTGATAGAGAAAGAAAGAACAGAAAGCGTGCCGAGGAACTACCAGAGCAACGCGGAAGCAGACTTGCTGCTAAAAGAGAAAGTGAAAAAAGAAGGCGTGCCGAGGAATTACAAGAACAGCAAGAAATCAGGCTTGCTGCTGATAGAGAAAGTAAGAAAAGAAAGCGTGCCGAGGAATCACAAGAACAGCAAGAAATCAGGCTTGCTGCTGATAGAGAAAGTAAGAAAAGAAAGCGTGCCGAGGAATCAGAGCAACCTGAAAGTTATCGCCTGGCATTCAGGTACAACCCAGTCGATGATTATAGCTTGAGTAGATGTGTTCAAATCGGGACAATGTCTAAAATTTGTCCCTATTGCAAGGCCTTGAAATTCAATGGTGAGACAATGGGAATGTGTTGCGCCTCAGGAAAAGTTAAACTTTCTCTATTGGCTGCACCACCAGAGCCATTGAAGACTTTCCTTACTGGAACTACGTCAGAATCTAATCGTTTTTTGTCACAAATCAGAAAATACAACTCATGTTTCCAAATGACGTCGTTTGGAGCCCAAATCGAAAATCCAGATCAATTTATGTCTACTTTCAAAGTAAAAGGGCAAATTTATCATAGAGCAGGGTCCCTTCTACCATTCTCAGGCGAGAATCATAAATTTTTACAATTGTACTTCATCAGTGATAGAAATTCTGAATTGAATGCACGTTGCGAAATTTCTCCCAACGTTGAAAGGACAATCGTTTCTCAATTGCAACATCTTTTCCACGAAAATAATAATTTAGTGCGTCTGTTCAAAACAGCCATCAATTTGATGCCTACTGATACGCATAAAATTGTTATTTCCGCTGACAAAACGCCTCCTGGCCAACATGTGCGTAGATACAATGCTCCAACTATCGACGAAGTGGCAATCGTTATGGTCGGTGATCAGTTTTTACCTCGAGATATTATTCTTCATAAGTGAAACGATCAGTTGTTAAGAATTGCTGAAACTCATCGATGCTACGATGCCCTACAATATCCTATCATTTTTTGGGATGGAGTCGACGGCTATCACTTTAATATTAAATTGATGAATCCAGCCACTAACAAAGAAATGAATAAGAAATGCAGTGCATCCTATAGACTAATGATTCGGCAGGATGAAGAAAATTATATTTTAAAATGCTGTGAATTGTTTCACCAATTTGTCGTTGATATGTATGCTAAAATTGAATCAGAACGTTTGCTATATATCCGCCTGAATCAGACCAAGCTCCGCTCTGAACAATACATTCATTTGCGAGATGCAGTTATACATGACGGTAATACCACAAACGTTGGAAGATTAACAATTTTACCTTCGTCATATGCTGGCAGTCCCCGTCATATGCATGAATATGCTCAAGATGCTATTGCGTATGTTCGTCTCTATGGTCGTCCAGATTTATTTATTACATTTACATGTAATCAATCTTGGGACGAGATACTGCAGCTTTTACTTCAAGGACAATCGGCGGTTCATAGGCATGACATTACGGCCCGTGTCTTCCGGCAAAAGTTGAAATCACTGATAAACTACATAGTAAAACTTGAAGTGTTTGGATCAGTGCGATGCTGGATGTACTCAGTGGAATGGCAAAAACGAGGTTTGCCACACGCACATATACTAATCTGGCTACATAAAAAAATTACTTCGAACGAAATTGATGATGTGATTTCCACTGAAATACCTGATAAAAATGTCGATAAGGGGTTACATGATATTATTGTAAAAAATATGATACATGGACCTTGCGGTGCACTGAACGAAAATTCACCATGCATGGCCAAAGGAAGGTGCACAAAGCAATATCCTCGACTTTTAGTATCAAACACAATTACTGGCAATGATGGTTACCCACAATATAGAAGAAGATCTACTGAAGATGGCGGTAAAACAGCAATAATAAAGAAGCGTAACGGTACCACCATCGAAGTAGATAACCAGTGGGTTGTTCCATATTCCCCATTATTATCAAAAACATTTAATGCACACATAAACGTTGAATACTGTAACTCCGTAAAGGCAATCCAATACATATGTAAATACGTCAACAAAGGCAGTGACATGGCAGTTTTTGGCTTGCAGCCCGAAATCAAAGATTTCGACGAAATCGTACAATATCAGGCTGGAAGATACATAAGCAGTAATGAAGCTGTTTGGCGAATTCTTTCATTTCCGATACATGAACGTAGTCCAGCTGTTGTTCACTTAGCGGTACATTTACAGAATGGTCAACGTGTTTATTTCACGGAAACCAACGTGCAACAAAGAGTCCTGAATCCACCGGATACAACATTAACAGCTTTTTTTTTCGCTTTGCAAAAATGATTCTTTTGCAAAAAAACTGCTGTATACTGAAGTGCCTTCGTATTACACGTGGAATACTAAAAATAAAGTATTTGAACGTCGAAAACAGGGTAAGTCAGTCGACGGCCAACCTACCATCTTCAAAGATACCACGATAGGAAGACTCTACACCGTTCACCCCAATCAACATGAACGCTTCTTTCTACGCCTGCTTTTGGTGAATGTACCCGGTCCGACATCCTTTGAGTATTTGAGAACTGTAAACGGTACTATACATGACACTTACCGTAGTGCATGCCAAGCTCTGAATTTATTGGAGAATGACCAACACTGGGATAACTGCATCAATGACGCGTGCGAAACGTCAACCCCAAGTCAAATTCGTGCATTGTTTGGCATCATTTTAACAACTTGCTCTCCATCAGCACCTACAGAGTTATGGGAAAAATATAAGTCAAAAATGTCCGAAGATATACTCCATCGAAAACAGTTAGAGACGTCAGATATGACTTTTGATTTTACATCAGAAATTTATAACTACACTTTAGTTATTATATAAGATTTGTGCGTACGTATGGCAAACAAACCTCTTCAGGATTTGGGAATGCCTTCACCTAACCGTATCGCTGCTGTTTCGACATGTGTAGAATTGGATCGTGAACAAAGTTACAGTACGAGTGATCTATTGTCGTATGTACAAAATAACATTTCCAAGTTAACGTCGGAACAAAAAGACATTTATGATACGATAATGCATTGTGTCGATAACAACGTTGGAGAAATTTTCTTTTTGGATGCGCCAGGAGGTACTGGTAAAACATTTGTGATAAAACTGATTCTGGCATCAATTCGATCAAAAAATGATATAGCGTTGGCAATTGCGTCGTCCGTAATAGCCGCAACATTGCTGCCTGGTGGAAGAACTGCTCATTCCGCTTTGAAATTGCCTCTGAATTTGCATTCTACAGAAACTCCCACGTGCAATATTTCCAAATCATCTGGGATGGGTAAAGTATTGCAGAAATGCAAACTTATTATTTGGGATGAGTGCACAATGGCATACAAAAAATCGCTCGAGGCTCTGGATCAATGCTTGAAAGATTTGAGAGGGAACTTGAAACCCTTTGGCAGCACATTAATATTGCTTGCGGGAGATTTCAGGCAAACATTACCTATAATACCTAGATCAACTCCTGCAGACGAAATGAATGCTTGCCTGAAAAATTCTAATTTATGGGCACACGTAAAAATATTAAATTAACTACAAATATGCGTGTCCGATTGTAAAACGATGACTCTGGTCAAACATTTTCAGATCAATTGCTGGCAATTGGAAACGGAAAGCTCCCAGTAGACTCAATTTCAGGACGTATACAACTACCTGCTGATTTCTGTAATTTAGCGACGTCCAAAAATGAATTGATTGAAAAAGTATTTCCGAATATTCTAAAAAATTATAAAAATAATAAATGGCTAAGTGAAAGAGCGATTCTCGCACCCAAAAATATAGACGTCCACGAAATCAACAATATTGTTTTGACCAAGATTCGAGACCAGGCAGTCCTTTACAAGTCAGTCGACACAGTTTTGGAACCAAATGAAGCGGTTAATTATCCATCTGAATTTTTAAATTCCATAGATCTTTCAGGGTTTCCACCACACGTGCTACAACTAAAAATAGGCGTACCAATAATACTTTTAAGAAATATAAACCCACCAAAGCTTTGCAATGGCACTCGACTTGCCGTAAAAAAAACAATGGAAAACCTAATAGAGGCCACAATCTTGACAGGGCCTTTTGAGGGTGAGGCTGTTCTTATTCCTCGCATTCTCATGATTCCAACGGATCTGCCTTTTCAATTTAAAAGATTGCAATTCCCAATTCGATTAGCATTTGCAATCACCATTAACAAAGATCAAGGTCAATCATTAGAAAAATGTGGTATAGATCTTAATACTGATTGTTTTTTCCCATGGACAATTGTACGTTGCATGTTCGAGGGTCGGTAAACCTGACAATCTATTTATATGCAGCGACAATTGGACAGCGAAGAATGTTGTATATTCGCAAGTTTTACGCAGTTAATTTGTATTGTATCTATCTATCTATCTATCTGTATAAAAACGAGTTGTGTGTATGCATGTTTGTTTGTTTGTAAAAAGAGCGTTTGCATATGACGTCATTATTAGTGCATACGGCTTTGTATATGCAGAGACAATGGGAAAGCCAAGAATGTTGTATATTCGCAATTTTTACGTAGTTTAACTCCTGCAGACGAAATTAATGCTTGCCTAAAAAATTCTAATTTATGGGCACACGTAAAAATATTAAAATTAACTACAAATATGCGTGTCCGATTGCAAAACGATGACTCTGGTCAAACAGTAGACTCAATTTCATGACGTATACAACTACCTGCTGATTTCTGTAATTTAGTGACGTCCAAAAATGAATTGATTGAAAAAGTATTTCCGAATATTCTAAAAAATTATAAAAATAATAAATGGCTAAGTGAAAGAGCGATTCTCGCACCCAAAAATATAGACGTCCACGAAATCAACAATATTGTTTTGACCAAGATTCGAGACCAGGCAGTCCTTTACAAGTCAGTCGACACAGTTTTGGAACCAAATGAAGCGGTTAATTATCCATCTGAATTTTTAAATTCCATAGATCCTTCAGGGTTTCCACCACACGTGCTACAACTAAAAATAGGCGTACCAATAATACTTTAAGAAATATAAACCCACCAAAGCTTTGCAATGGCACGTTGAGTGTTTTTTCTTTTTAATATTTTTTAGTTTTTACATTTTTTCTTTTTTCTGTTTTCTTTTTCTTCTTTATTTTTCAGCTTCACTATGAAATACATATCGCCGAACCTTTGTTTTTTTTAACTAAAATCTGGTAGGCATTGATGACCTTATCCAAGTCAAGATCCCAAACCCAATCATCATCGCTATCATTTTCAGTTTTGATATGTTTTGACTCTCGCTGTCCAGGTGGATCTTCATCTAACTGCGCGGTTTTGCGTTCTTTAGCCTCAAGCCTGTTTCCTTGCTGTTCTTTTGATTCCTCGGCACGCTTTCTTTTCTGACTTTCTCTATCAGCAGCAAGTTTTTTTGGCATAGACTCTTTGAGCATCTTCATCGGCTTTGCCATTGTAAGTTCATCAGTCATTTTAAAACTTAAACATTAATAGATTTCTACGTGAACATATATATCTTAAATATCTTTAATGACGTCACCGTCATAGCAAAAATGACGACAACTAACTTCATGACGCCAGTCGACACAGAAACATGACGTCACCTGATCCACAGACAGACAACTTATTTTTATATATATCTATACTAGCTGTTGGGGTGGCGCTTCGCGCCACCCCAACACCTAGTTGGTGGGGGCGCTTCGCGCCCCCACAACTAGGGACACAACTTGTAGTTGTGTCCTGTGTCCCGGTCGTCATTTATATTCCCTTTGTCCCGGTCGTCATTTGTATCCCGGTGTCCCGGTCTGTATATACATTCGTTTTTAGTTTTGTTTTTCTCCTTTATTTTTTTCCTTTTTTTTTCTTTTTTAGTTTATTTAGATTTTTAGATTTTTTAGTTTTTTTATTAGTTTTTAGTTTTTTTTTTCTTTTTAGTTTTTTTGTAGTTTTTACCTTCTTTTTAGTTTTGTTAGTTTTTTTTTTTACTTATGTCCTGGTCGTCATTTATACTCCCTGTGTCCCGGTGCTTTGTTGATTGGTAATCTAACATTCCTTTTGTCCTGGTCGCTTTCTCTTTGAGTGTCGTCATTTATTTTTTTCTTTTTTAGTTCTTTTAGTTTTTACCTTTTTTAGTTTCCTTTTTTTCCTTTTTTAGATGAAAATTTTTTTTAGTTTTTTTCCTTTTTTTCTTTTTAGTTTTTTATTGGTTTTTACCTTTATTTTAGCTTATTTTTCAGTTTTTTCCTTTTTTTTAGTTTTTTTTTATTTTTTATTTTTTTTAGTTTTTCACCGTTTTTAAGTTTTTTTATTTTTTTTAGTTTTTTAGCTTTTTTACTTTTTTTTATTAGTTTTTAGTTTTTTTGTAGTTTTTGCCTTTTTTTAGTTTTTTCAGTTTTTTTTTAGTTTTTTATTGGTTTTTACCTTTATTTTAGCTTATTTTTCAGTTTTTTTCCTTTTTTTTAGTTTTTTTTAGTTTTAGTTTTTTTAGTTTTTTACCTTTTTTTAGTTTTTTTAGGTTTTTTTAGTTTTTTAGCTTTTTATTTTTTTTATTAGTTTTTAGTTTTTTTTTTTGTAGTTTTTGCCTTTTTTTAGTTTTTTTAGTTGTTTAGCTTTTTTATTAGTTTTTAGTTTTTTTGTAGTTTTTGCCTTTTTTTAGTTTTTTTCTTTTTAGTTTTTTTGTAGTTTTTACCTTCTTTTTAGTTTTGTTAGTTTTTTTTTTACTTATGTCCTGGTCGTAATTTATACTCCCTGTGTCCCAGTGCTTTGTTGATTGCTAATCGAACATTCCTTTTGTCCTGGTCGCTTTCTCTTTGAGTGTCGTCATTTATTTTTTTCTTTTTAGTTCATTTAGTTTTTACCTTTTTTAGTTTTTTTTAGTTTTTTAGATGAAAATTTTTTTTAGTTTTTCCTTTTTTTCTTTTTAGTTTTTTATTGGTTTTTACCTTTATTTTAGCTTATTTTTCAGTTTTTTCCTTTTTTTTAGTTTTTTTTTATTTTTTATTTTTTTTAGTTTTTTACCTTTTTTTAGTTTTTTTAGTTTTTTTTAGTTTTTTAGCTTTTTTACTTTTTATTAGTTTTTAGTTTTTTTTGTAGTTTTTGCCTTTTTTTAGTTTTTTCAGTTTTTTTTTTAGTTTTTTATTGGTTTTTACCTTTATTTTAGCTTATTTTTCAGTTTTTTCCTTTTTTTTAGTTTTTTTTAGTTTTTAGTTTTTTTAGATTTTTACCTTTTTTTAGTTTTTTTAGTTTTTTAGCTTTTTTATTTTTTTTTATTAGTTTTTAGTTTTTTTTGTAGTTTTTGCCTTTTTTTTAGTTTTTTTTAGTTTTTTAGCTTTTTTATTAGTTTTTAGTTTTTTTTGTAGTTTTTGCCTTTTTTTAGTTTTTTAGTTTTTTAGCTTTTTTATTTTTTTTATTAGTTTTTAGTTTTTTTTGTAGTTTTTGCCTTTTTTTAGTTTTTTCTGTTTTGACGTCACCTGATCCAGTTTTTTCAGGTGACGTCACTGATCCACGATCCACAGATCCACAGACAACTTATTTTTATATATATAGACTAGCTGACTATATATAGACTATATATAGACTATATATAGACTAGCACCAACACCTAGTTGGTGGGGGCGCTTCCGCGCCCCCCCAAGCCCCCCCGCGCGCGTAAGTCATTTATATATCCTCCTGTGCACCCCGGCGTCCCCTTTGTAGTTATGTCCCTGTGTCCCGGTCGTCATTTATATTCCCTGTGTCCGGTCGTCATTTGTGTCCCGGTGTTCCAGTCTGTGATTTCTCTTTGAGTGTCCCGGGCGTCATTTATATTCCTTGTGTCCCGGTGTCCCGGTCGTCATTTATATCCCCCTGTGCCCCCCGGCGTCCCCATTGTAGTTGTGTCCCTGTGTCCCGGTCGTCATTTATATTCCCTGTGTCCGGTCGTCATTTGTATCCCGGTGTCCCGATCTGTATATACATTCGTTTTTTAGTTTTGTTTTTCTCCTTTATTTTTTTCCTTTTTTCTTTTTTTTCTTTTTTAGTTTATTTAGATTTTTAGATTTTTTAGTTTTTTTATTAGTTTTTAGTTTTTTTGTAGTTTTTACCATTTTTTTAGTTTTTTTAGTTTTTTTTTTACTTATGTCCTGGTCGTCATTTATACTCCCTGTGTCCCGGTCGTCATTTGTGTCTCGGTGCTTTGTTGATTGCTAATTTATATTATATTTATATTTATATTTTTTATATTTATTAATATTTTTTTAGTTTTCTTTTTCTCTTATTTTTCAGTTTTTTCCTTTTTTAGTTTTTTCTTTTTTAGTTTTTGTTTTTTTTTGTTTTTTACCTTTTTTTAGTTTTTTTAGTTTTTTCAGTTTTTTAGCTTTTTTAGTTTTTTTATTAGTTTTTAGTTTTTTTTTAGTTTTTGCCTTTTTTTTAGTTTTTTCATTTTTTTTTAGTTTTAGTTTTTTTACCTTTTTTTAGTTTTTTTTAGTTTTTTAGCTTTTTTAGTTTTTTTTCTTTTTAGTTTTTTTTGTAGTTTTTACCTTTTTTAGTTTTTTTTCTTCTTTTGTATTAGTGTGAAATAATTCAGACGTCATATGCGGACAAACACGACGTCACTCGACAGACAGACAGACAGACATAACCCACAAACAACTTATTTTTATATATATTTATTCATATTTTTTTAGTTTTCTTTTTCTCTTTTATTTTTCAGTTTTTTCCTTTTTTTTAGTTTTTTTCTTTTTAGTTTTTAGTTTTTTTTAGTTTTTACCTTTTTTTAGTTTTTTTAGTTTTTTAGCTTTTTTAGTTTTTTTATTAGTTTTTATTTTTTTTGTAGTTTTTGCCTTTTTTTATTTTTTTCAGTTTTTTTTAGTTATTAGATTTTTACCTTTTTGTAGTTTTTTAGCTTTTTTAGTTTTTTTTTCTTTTTAGTTTTTTTTTGTAGTTTTTACCTTTTTTAGTTTTTTTCTTCTTTTGTATTAGTGTGAAATAATTCAGACGTCATATGCGAACAAACATGACGTCACCTGATCCACAGATCCACAGATCCACACACAGACAACTTATTTTTATAGTTTTCTTTTTCTCTTATTTTTCAGTTTTTTCCTTTTTTTTAGTTTTTTCTTTTTTAGTTTTTAGTTTTTTTTTGTTTTTTACCTTTTTTTAGTTTTTTTAGTTTTTTTAGTTTTTTAGCTTTTTTAGTTTTTTTATTAGTTTTTAGTTTTTTTTTAGTTTTTGCCTTTTTTTAGTTTTTCAGTTTTTTTAGTTTTAGTTTTTTACCTTTTTTTAGTTTTTTTTTTAGTTTTTTAGCTTTTTTAGTTTTTTTTCTTTTTAGTTTTTTTTGTAGTTTTTACCTTTTTTAGTTTTTTTTCTTCTTTTGTATTAGTGTGAAATAATTCAGACGTCATATGCGGACAAACACGACGTCACTCGACAGACAGACAGACAGACATAACCCACAAACAACTTATTTTTATATATATTTATTCATATTTTTTTAGTTTTCTTTTTCTCTTTTATTTTTCAGTTTTTTCCTTTTTTTTTAGTTTTTTTCTTTTTTAGTTTTTAGTTTTTTTTAGTTTTTTACCTTTTTTAGTTGTTTTTAGTTTTTTTAGTTTTTTAGCTTTTTTAGTTTTTTTATTAGTTTTTATTTTTTTTTGTAGTTTTTGCCTTTTTTTTTATTTTTTTCAGTTTTTTTTTAGTTATTAGATTTTTACCTTTTTTTAGTTTTTTAGCTTTTTTAGTTTTTTTTTCTTTTTAGTTTTTTTTTGTAGTTTTTACCTTTTTTAGTTTTTTTCTTCTTTGTATTAGTGTGAAATAATTCAGACGTCATATGCGAACAAACATGACGTCACCTGATCCACAGATCCACAGATCCACACACAGACAACTTATTTTTATAGTTTTCTTTTTCTCTTATTTTTCAGTTTTTTCCTTTTTTTAGTTTTTTCTTTTTTAGTTTTAGTTTTTTTTTTGTTTTTTACCTTTTTTAGTTTTTTTAGTTTTTTTAGTTTTTTAGCTTTTTTAGTTTTTTTATTAGTTTTTAGTTTTTTTTAGTTTTTGCCTTTTTTTAGTTTTTTCAGTTTTTTTTAGTTTTTAGTTTTTTACCTTTTTTTAGTTTTTTTAGTTTAGCTTTTTTAGTTTTTTTCTTTTTAGTTTTTTTTGTAGTTTTTACCTTTTTTAGTTTTTTTTCTTCTTTTGTATTAGTGTGAAATAATTCAGACGTCATATGCGGACAAACACGACGTCACTCGACAGACAGACAGACAGACATAACCCACAAACAACTTATTTTTATATATATTTATTCATATTTTTTTAGTTTTCTTTTTCTCTTTTATTTTTCAGTTTTTTCCTTTTTTTTTAGTTTTTTTCTTTTTTAGTTTTTAGTTTTTTTTAGTTTTTTACCTTTTTTTAGTTGTTTTTAGTTTTTTTAGTTTTTAGCTTTTTTAGTTTTTTATTAGTTTTTATTTTTTTGTAGTTTTTGCCTTTTTTTATTTTTTCAGTTTTTTTTTAGTTATTAGATTTTTACCTTTTTTTAGTTTTTTTTGTTTTTTTAGCTTTTTTAGTTTTTTTTCTTTTTAGTTTTTTTGTAGTTTTTACCTTTTTTAGTTTTTTTCTTCTTTTGTATTAGTGTGAAATAATTCAGACGTCATATGCGAACAAACATGACGTCACCTGATCCACAGATCCACACACAGACAACTTATTTTTATATATATCTACTAGCTGTTGGGGTGGCGCTTCGCCACCCAACACCTAGTTGGTCGGGCGCTTCGCGCCCCCCCCAAGCCCCCCCGCGCGCGTAAGTCGTTACGTGCCATATTAGTTATGCGCCATAATTTTTTAGAATATTCGGAAATACTTTTTCAATCAATTCATTTTTGGACGTCACTAAATACAGAAATCAGCAGGTAGTTGTATACGTCCTGAAATTGAGTCTACTGTTTGACCAGAGTCATCGTTTTGCAATCGGACACGCATATTTGTAGTTAATTTTAATATTTTTACGTCTGCCTATAAATTAGAATTTTTTAGGCAAGCATTCATTTCGTCTGCAGGAGTTAAACTACGTAAAAATTGCGAATATACAACATTCTTGGCTTTCCCATTGTCTCTGCATATACAAAGCCGTATGTACTAATAATGACATCATATGCAAACGCTCTTTTTACAAACAAACAAACATGCATACATACAACTCGTTTTTATATAGATAGATAGATAGATAGATAGATAAAATACAAAATTTTAATATTTTTACGTGTGCCTATAAATTAGAATTTTTTAGGCAAGCATTCATTTCGTCTGCAGGAGTTAAACTACGTAAAAATTGCGAATATACAACATTCTTGGCTTTCCCATTGTCTCTGCATATACAAAGCCGTATGTACTAATAATGACATCATATGCAAACGCTCTTTTTACAAACAAACAAACATGCATACATACAACTCGTTTTTATATAGATAGATAGATAGATAGGTAGATAAAATACAAATTAACTGCGTAAAACTTGCGAATATACAACATTCTTCGCTGTCCAATTGTCGCTGCATATAAATAGATTGTCAGGTTTACCGACCCTCGAACATGCAACGTACAATTGTCAATGGGAAAAAACAATCAGTATTAAGATCTATACCACATTTTTCTATGATTGACCTTGAGCTTTGTTAATGGTGATTGCAAATGCTAATCGAATTGGGAATTGCAATCTTTTAAATTGAAAAGGCAGATCCGTTGGAATCTTGGGAATGCGAGGAATAAGAACAGCCTCACCCTCAAAAGGCCCTGTCAAGATTGTGGCCTCTATTAGGTTTTCCATTGTTTTTTTTTACGGCAGGTCGAGTGCCATAGCAAAGCTTGGTGGGTTTATATTTCTTAAAAGTATTATTGGTAGCCTATTTTTAGTTGTAGCACGTGTGGTGGACAACCTGAGAATAATATCTCGAGGTAAAAACTGATCACCGACCATAACGATGGCCACTTCGTCGATAGTTGGAGCATTGTATCTACGCACATGTTGGCCAGGAGGCGTTTTGTCAGCGGAAATAAAAATTTTATGCGTATAAGTAGGCATCAAATCGATGGCTGTTTTGAACAGACGCACTAAATATATTATTTTCGTGGAAAAGATGTTGTAATTGGGAAACGATTGTCCTTTCAATGTTGGGAGAAATTTCGCAACGTGCATTCAATTCAGAATTTCTATCACTGATGAAGTACAATTGTAAAAATTTATGATTCTCGCCTGAGAATGGTAGAAGAGACCCTGATCTATGATAAATTTGCCCTTTTACTTTGAAAGTAGACATAAATTGATCTGGATTTTCAATTTGGGCTCCAAACGACGTCATTTGGAAACATGAGTTGTATTTTCTGATTCATTTATATTCCTTATGTCCCGGTGTCCCGGTCGTCATTTATATCCCCCTGTTTTATATCCCGCTTATTTTTCAGTTTTTTCCTTTTTTTAGTTTTTTTTTTTTTACTTTTTTAGTTCTTTTAGTTTTTACGTTTTTTAGTTTTTTTTAGTTTTTTAGATGAATTTTTTTTAGTTTTTTACCTTTTTTTCTTTTTAGTTTTTATTGGTTTTTACCTTTTTTTAGCTTTTTATCTTTTTTATTTTTTTTATTTTTATTTTTAATTTTATTAGTATTCTTTTTCTCTTCTATTTTTTATTTTTCCTTTTTTTAGTTTTTTTTAGTTTTAGTTTTTTAAGTTTTTTCCTTTTTTTAGTTTCTTTAGTTTTTTTAGTTTTTCGGCTTTTTTATTTTTTATTAGTTTTTAGTTTTTTTTGTAGTTTTTGCCTTTTTTTAGTTTTTTCAGTTTTTTTTTTAGTTTTTAGTTTTTTACCTTTTTTAGCCTAACCAGGATTTGAACCTGGGACCTTCATTCTCCGTTCTGATACCCTCTCTCACCGAGTGACTACTCCAGCATGTTCATTTTGGTGTTTTAAATGGTCTATTATTAACCAAATTAATGTGTTTTACAATATACTAAGCATCGTCATAACAAAAATGACAGCAACTAATTTCATGACGTCAGCCAAAACAAGACGTCACCTGATCCACAGATCCACAGACCCACAGACAGACAGACAACTTATTTTTATATATATAGATATATAGATATATATAAAAATAAGTTGTCTTTGTGTGGATCTGTGGATCAGGTGACGTCATGTTTGTTCGCATATGACGTCTGAATTATTTCACACTAATACAAAAGAAGAAAAAAACTAAAAAAGGTAAAAACTACAAAAAAAAACTAAAAAGAAAAAAAAACTAAAAAAGCTAAAAAACTAAAAAAAAACTAAAAAAAGGTAAAAATCTAATAACTAAAAAAAACTGAAAAAAATAAAAAAAGGCAAAAACTACAAAAAAAAATAAAAACTAATAAAAAAACTAAAAAAGCTAAAAAACTAAAAAAACTAAAAAAAACTAAAAAAAGGTAAAAACTAAAAAAAACTAAAAACTAAAAAAAGAAAAAAACTAAAAAAAGGAAAAAACTGAAAAATAAAAGAGAAAAAGAAAACTAAAAAAATATGAATAAATATATATAAAAATAAGTTGTTTGTGGGTTATGTCTGTCTGTCTGTCTGTCGAGTGACGTCGTGTTTGTCCGCATATGACGTCTGAATTATTTCACACTAATACAAAAGAAGAAAAAAAACTAAAAAAGGTAAAAACTACAAAAAAAACTAAAAAGAAAAAAAACTAAAAAAGCTAAAAAACTAAAAAAAAAACTAAAAAAAGGTAAAAAACTAAAAACTAAAAAAAACTGAAAAAACTAAAAAAAGGCAAAAACTAAAAAAAAACTAAAAACTAATAAAAAAACTAAAAAAGCTAAAAAACTAAAAAAACTAAAAAACTAAAAAAAGGTAAAAAACAAAAAAAAACTAAAAACTAAAAAAGAAAAAACTAAAAAAAAGGAAAAAACTGAAAAATAAGAGAAAAAGAAAACTAAAAAAATATTAATAAATATAAAAAATATAAATATAAATATAATATAAATTAGCAATCAACAAAGCACCGAGACACAAATGACGACCGGGACACAGGGAGTATAAATGACGACCAGGACATAAGTAAAAAAAAAAAACTAAAAAAAACTAAAAAAATGGTAAAAACTACAAAAAAACTAAAAACTAATAAAAAAACTAAAAAATCTAAAAATCTAAATAAACTAAAACAGAAAAAAAAGAAAAAAGGAAAAAAATAAAGGAGAAAAACAAACTAAAAAACGAATGTATATACAGACCGGGACACCGGGATACAAATGACGACCGGGACACAGGGAATATAAATGACGACCGGGACACAGGGACACAACTACAATGGGGACGCCGGGGGGCACAGGGGGATATAAATGACGACCGGGACACCGGGACACAAGGAATATAAATGACGCCCGGGACACTCAAAGAGAAATCACAGACTGGAACACCGGGACACAAATGACGACCGGGACACAGGGAATATAAATGACGACCGGGGACACAGGGACATAACTACAAAGGGGACGCCGGGGTGCACAGGGGGATATATAAATGACGATGGCGACTCAGGGAATGGTCGATTAGCAATCACCATCAACAAAGCTCAAGGGCAATCATTAGAATCATGAGGTATAGATCTGAATACGGATTGTTTTCCCATGGACCATTATATGTTGCATGTTCAAGAGTCGGTAAACCTGACAATCTATTTATATGCACAGACAATGGGACAGCAAAGAATGTTGTATATTCGCAAGTTTTACGTAGTTAAAAACATATATATATATATATATATATATATATATATATATATATATATATATATATATATATATATATATATACTAGCTGTTGGGGTGGCGCTTCGCGCCACCCCAACACCTAGTTGGTGGGGGCGCTTCGCGCCCCCCCCAAGCCCCCCCCGCGCGCGTAGTCGTTACGCGCCATAATAGTTACGCGCCATTGTAGTTGTGTCCCTATGTTCCACCTGTGAATATAGATAGATATATATATATGGTTTTAACTACGTAAAACTTGCGAATATACAACATTCTTTGCTGTCCCATTGTCTTTGCATATAAATAGATTGTCAGGTTTACCGACTCTTGAACATGCAACATATAATGGTCCATGGGAAAACAATCTGTATTCTGATCTATACCTCATGATTCTAATGATTGCCCTTGAGCTTTGTTGATGGTGATTGCTAATCGACCATTCCCTGTCCCGGTGTCCCGGTCGTCATTTACATCCCCCTGTTTCCCCCGGTGTCCCCGTTGTAGTTGTGTCCCTGTGTCCGGTCGTCATTTATATTCCCTGTGTCCCGGGTCCCGGTCGTCATTGGTATCCCGGTGTCCCGGTCTGTATATACATTCGTTTTTTAGTTTTGTTTTTCTCCTTTATTTTTTTCCTTTTTTTTTCTTTTTTAGCTTATTTAGATTTTTAGATTTTTTAGTTTTTTTATTAGTTTTTAGTTTTTTTTTCTTTTAAGTTTTTTTGTCCCGGTCGTCATTTATATCCCCCTGTTTCCCCCGGTGTCCCCGTTGTAGTTGTGTCCCTGTGTCCCGGTCGTCATTTATATTCCCTGTGTCCCGGTCGTCATTTGTATCCCGGTGTACCGGAGTTGTGTCCCTGTGTCCCGGTCGTCATTTATATTCCCTGTGTCCCGGGTCCCGGTCGTCATTTGTATCCCGGTGTCCGGTCTGTATATACATTCGTTTTTTAGTTTTGTTTTTCTCCTTTATTTTTTTCCTTTTTTTTTCTTTTTTAGCTTATTTAGATTTTTAGTTTTTTTATTAGTTTTTAGTTTTTTTTTCTTTTTAGTTTTTTGGTCCCGGTCGTCATTTATATCCCCCTGTTTCCCCCGGGTCGTCATTTATACTCCCTGTGTCCCGGTGCTTTGTTGATTGCTAATCGAACATTCCTTTTGTCCTGGTCGCTTTCTCTTTGAGTGTCGTCATTTATTTTTTTCTTTTTTAGTTCTTTTAGTTTTTACCTTTTTTAGTTTTTTTTAGTTTTTAGTTTTTTAGTTTTTTACCTTTTTTTAGTTTTTTTAGTTTTTTTTAGTTTTTTAGCTTTTTTATTTTTTTTATTAGTTTTTAGTTTTTTTGTAGTTTTTGCGTTTTTTTTAGTTTTTTTAGGTTTTTAGCTTTTTTATTAGTTTTTATTTTTTTTGTAGTTTTTGCCTTTTTTTAGTTTTTTTAGTTTTTTAGCTTTTTTATTTTTTTTATTAGTTTTTAGTTTTTTTTGTAGTTTTTGCCTTTTTTTTCTCTTTGAGTGTCGTCATTTATTAGTTTTTTTCCTTTTTTTTTAGTTTTTATTGGTTTTTACCTTTATTTTAGCTTATTTTTCAGTTTTTTCCTTTTTTTTAGTTTTTTTTATTTTTATTTTTTTTTAGTTTTTTACCTTTTTTTGGTTTTTTTAGTTTTTTAGCTTTTTTACTTTTTTTTATTAGTTTTTAGTTTTTTTTGTAGTTTTTTGCTTTTTTTAGTTTTTTCAGTTTTTTTTTTAGTTTTTTATTGGTTTTTACCTTTATAGTTTTTTTAGTTTTTTAGCTTTTTTATTTTTTTTATTAGTTTTTAGTTTTTTTTGTAGTTTTTGCCTTTTTTTAGTTTTTTCAGTTTTGACGTCACCTGATCCAGTTTTTTCAGGTGACGTCACCTGACACATCCATCCATCCATCCACAGACAACTTATTTTTATATATATAGATATATATATCTATATATATAAAAATAAGTTGTCTGTGGATGGATGGATGGATGTGTCAGGTGACGTCACCTGAAAAAACTGGATTAGGTGACGTCAAAACTGAAAAAACTAAAAAAGGCAAAAACTACAAAAAAAACTAAAAACTAATAAAAAAATAAA
>NW_027064070.1:0-28362 GCF_032884065.1 Artemia franciscana
CCCGGTCGTCATTTATATATCTTCCCTGTACCCCCGTCGTCCCCTTTGTAGTTGTGTCACTGTGTCCCGGTCGTCATTTATATTCCCTGTGTCCCGGTGTCCCAGTCTGTAATTTCTCTTTGAGGTTCCCGGTCGTCATTTATATTCCCTGTATCCCCGTCTCCCGGTCGTCATTTGTGTCCCGGTCTGTAATTTCATCAGTTGACAAACATGACGTCAGTCGACAAACAATTTCATGACGCATACAGCTCAATCCTTACAATGACGTCAGTCGACACACCTGAAGTCACTCGACAGACACACAGACAACTTATTTTTATATATATAGATATATAGCTGTTGGGGGGGGGGCTTGGGGGGGCATCGCACCCCCAAGCCCCCCGCGCGCGTAAGTCGTTACACGCCATATTAGTTACCTGCCATTGTAGTTGTGTCCCTGTGTCCCACCTGTGAATTGAGATAGATATAAATATATATATTTTTTGAACTACATAAAACTTGCGAATATACAACATTCTTCGCTGTCCAATTTAACTACGTAAAACTTAAGAATATACAACATTCTTCCATGTCCTATTGTTTGTGCATATAAATAGATTGTTAGGTTTACCTAACTCTTGAACATGCAACATAAAATTGTCCATGGGAAAAGCAATCCGTATTCAGATCTATACCTGATTATTCTAATGATTGCCCTTTAGCTTTGTTGATGCTGATTGCTAATCAAACATTCCCTGTGTCCCAGTCGTCATTTACATATCCCCCTGTGCCCCCTGGCACCCCCCTTGTAGTTTTGTCCCTGTTTCCTGGTCGTCATTTATATTCCCAGTATTCCGGTAGTCATTTGTGTCCCGGTGTCCCAATATGTACTTTCTCTTTGAGATTCGAGGTCGTCATTTATATTCCCTGTGTCCCAGCATCCCGGTCGTCATTTGTTTCCCGGTGTCCCGGTCTGTAATTTCTCTTCGAACAATCCCTGTGTCCCGGTCGTCATTTATAAATCTTCCCTGTACCCCCATCGTCCCCTTTGTAGTTGTGTCACTGTGTCCCGGTCGTCATTTATATTCCCTGTGTCCCGGTGTCCCAGTCTGTAATTCCTCTTTGAGGTTCCCGGTCGTCATTTATATTCCCTGTATCCCCGTGTCCCGGTCGTCATTTGTGTCCCGGTCTGTAATTTCATCAGTTGACAAACATGACGTCAGTCGACAAACAATTTCATGACGCATACAGCTCAATCCTTACAATGACGTCAGTCGACACACCTGAAGTCACTCGACAGACACACAGACAACTTATTTTTATATATATAGATATATAGCTGTTGGGGGGGGGGCTTGGGGGGCATCGCGCGCCCAAGCCCCCCGCGCGCGTAAGTCGTTACACGCCATATTAGTTACCTGCCATTATAGTTGTGTCCCTGTGTCCCACCTGTGAATTGAGATAGATATAAATATATATATTTTTTGAACTACATAAAACTTGCGAATATACAACATTCTTCGCTGTCCAATTTAACTACGTAAAACTTAAGAATATACAACATTCTTCCATGTCCTATTGTTTGTGCATATAAATAGATTGTTAGGTTTACCTAACTCTTGAACATGCAACATAAAATTGTCCATGGGAAAAGCAATCCGTATTCAGATCTATACCTGATTATTCTAATGATTGCCCTTTAGCTTTGTTGATGCTGATTGCTAATGAAACATTCCCTGTGTCCCCGTCATCATTTATATATCCTCCTGTGCCCCCTGGCACCCCCCTTGTAGTTGTGTCCCTGTGTCCTGGTAGTCATTTATATTCCCAGTATTCCGGTCGTCATTTGCGTCCCGGTGTCCCAGTCTGTACTTTCTCTTTGAGTGTCGAGGTCGTCATTTATATTCCCTGTGTCCCAGCATCCCGGTCGTCATTTGTTTCCCGGTGTCCCGGTCTGTAATTTCTCTTCGAACAATCCCTGTGTCCCGGTCGTCGTTTATATATCTTCCCTGTACCCCCGTCGTCCCCTTTGTAGTTGTTTCACTGTGTCCCGGTCGTCATTTATATTCCCTATGTCCCGGTGTCCCAGTCTGTAATTTCTCTTTGAGGTTCCCGGTCGTCATTTATATTCCCTGTATCCCCGTGTCCCGGTCGTCATTTTTGTCCCGGTCTGTAATTTCATCAGTTGACAAACATGACGTCAGTCGACAAACAATTTCATGACGCATACAGCTCAATCCTTACAATGAGGTCAGTCGACACACCTGAAGTCACTCGACAGACACACAGACAACTTATTTTTATATATATAGATATATAGCTGTTGGGGGGGGGGGGCTTGGGGGGCATCGTGCCCCCAAGCCCCCCGCGCGCGTAAGTCGTTACACGCCATATTAGTTACCTGCCATTGTAGTTGTGTCCCTGTGTCCCACCTGTGAATTGAGATAGATATAAATATATATATTTTTTGAACTACATAAAACTTGCGAATATACAACATTCTTCGCTGTCCAATTTAACTACGTAAAACTTAAGAATATACAACATTCTTCCATGTCCTATTGTTTGTGCATATAAATAGATTGTTAGGTTTACCTAACTCTTGAACATGCAACATAAAATTGTCCATGGGAAAAGCAATCCGTATTCAGATCTATACCTGATTATTCTAATGATTGCCCTTTAGCTTTGTTGATGCTGATTGCTAATCAAACATTCCCTGTGTCCCCGTCGTCATTTATATATCCCCCTGTTCCCCCTGGCACCCCCTTGTAGTTGTGTCCCTGTGTCCCGGTCGTCATTTATATACCCTGTGTCCCGGTGTCCCAGTCTGTATTTTCTCTTTGAGGTTCCCGGTCGTCATTTATATTCCCTGTATTCCCGTGTCCCGGTCGTCATTTGTGTCCCGGTCTGTAATTTCATCAGTTGACAAACATGACGTCAGTCGACAAACAATTTCATGACGCATACAGCTCAATCCTTACAATGACGTCAGTCGACACACCTGAAGTCACTCGACAGACACACAGACAACTTATTTATATATATATATATATAGATATATAGCTGTTGGGGGGGGGGCTTGGGGGGCATCGCGCCCCCAAGCCCCCCGCGCGTGTAAGTCGTTACACGCCATATTAGTTAGCTGCCATTGTAGTTGTGTCCCTGTTTCCCACCTGTGAATTGAGATAGATATAAATATATATATTTTTTGAACTACATAAAACTTGCGAATATACAACATTCTTCGCTGTCCAATTTAACTACGTAAAACTTAAGAATATACAACATTCTTCCATGTCCTATTGTTTGTGCATATAAATACATTGTTAGGTTTACCTAACTCTTGAACATGCAACATAAAATTGTCCATGGGAAAAGCAATCCGTATTCAGATCTATACCTGATTATTCTAATGATTGCCCTTTAGCTTTGTTGATGCTGATTGCTCATCAAACATTCCCTGTGTCCCCGTCGTCATTTATATTCCCTGTGTCCCGGTGTCCCAGTCTGTAATTTCTCTTTGAGGTTCCCGGTCGTCATTTATATTCCCTGTATCCCCGTGTCCCGGTCGTCATTTGTGTCCCGATCTGTAATTTCATCAGTTGACAAACATGACGTCAGTCGACAAACAATTTCATGACGCATACAGCTCAATCCTTACAATGACGTCAGTCGACACACCTGAAGTCACTCAACAGACACACAGACAACTTATTTTTATATATATATATATATATAGATATATAGCTGTTGGGGGGGGGTAGGGGGGGCATCGTGCCCCAAAGCCCCCCGCGCGCGTAAGTCGTTACACGCCATATTAGTTACCTGCCATTGTAGTTGTGTCCCTGTGTCCCACCTGTGAATTGAGATAGATATAAATATATATATTTTTTGAACTACATAAAACTTGCGAATATACAACCTTCTTCGCTGTCCAATTTAACTACGTAGAACTTAAGAATATACAACATTCTTCCATGTCCTATTGTTTGTGCATATAAATAGATTGTTAGGTTTACCTAACTCTTGAACGTGCAACATAAAATTGTCCATGGGAAAAGCAATCCGTATACACATCTATACCTGATCATTCTAATGATTGCCCTTTAGCTTTGTTGATGCTGATTGCTAATCAAACATTCCCTGTGTCCCCGTCGTCATTTATATATCCCCCTGTGCCCCCTGGCACCCCCCTTGTAGTTGTGTCCCTGTGTCCTGGTCGTCATTTATATTCCCAGTATTCCGGTCGTCATTTGTGTCCCGGTGTCCCAGTCTGTACTTTCTCTTTGAGTGTCAAGGTCGTCATTTATATTCCCTGTGTCCCAGCATCCCGGTCGTCATTTGTTTCCCGGTGTCCCGGTCTGTAATTTCTCTTCGAACAATCCCTGTGTCCCAGTCGTCATTTATATATCTTCCCTGTACCCCCGTCGTCCCCTTTGTAGTTGTGTCACTGTGTCCCGGTCGTCATTTATATTCCCTGTGTCCCGGTGTCCCAGTCTGTAATTTCTCTTTGAGGTTCCCGGTCGTCATTTATATTCCCTGTATCCCCGTGTCCCGGTCGTCATTTGTGTCCCGGTCTGTAATTTCATCAGTTGACAAACATGACGTCAGTCGACAAACAATTTCATGACGCATACAGCTCAATCCTTACAATGACGTCAGTCGACACACCTGAAGTCACTCGACAGACACACAGACAACTTATTTTTATATATATAGATATATAGCTGTTGGGGGGAGGCTTGGGGGGGCATCGCGCCCCCAAGCCCCCCGCGTGCGTAAGGCGTTACACGCCATATTAGTTACCTGCCATTGTAGTTGTGTCCCTGTGTCCCACCTGTGAATTGAGATAGATATAAATATATATATTTTTTGAACTACATAAAACTTGCGAATATACAACATTCTTCGCTGTCCAATTTAACTACGTAAAACTTAAGAATATACAACATTCTCCCATGTCCTATTGTTTGTGCATATAAATAGATTGTTAGGTTTACCTAACTCTTGAACATGCAACATAAAATTGTCCATGGGAAAAGCAATCCGTATTCAGATCTATACCTGATTATTCTAATGATTGCCCTTTAGCTTTGTTGATGCTGATTGCTAATCAAACATTCCCTGTGTCCCCGTCGTCATTTATATATCCCCCTGTGCCCCCTGGCACCCCCCTTGTAGTTTTGTCCCTGTGTCCTGGTCGTCATTTATATTCCCAGTATTCCGGTCGTCATTTGTGTCCCGGTGTCCCAGTCTGTACTTTCTCTTTGAGTGTCGAGGTCGTCATTTATATTCCCTCTGTCCCAGCATCCCGGTCGTAATTTGTTTCCCGGTGACCCGGTCTGTAATTTCTCTTCGAACAATCCCTGTGTCCCGGTCGTCATTTATATATCTTCCCTGTACCCCCGTCGTCCCCTTTGTAGTTGTGTCACTGTGTCCCGGTCGTCATTTATATTCCCTGTGTCCCGGTGTCCCAGTCTGTAATTTCTCTTTGAGGTTCCCGGTCGTCATTTATATTCCCTGTATCCCCGTGTCCCGGTCGTCGTTTGTGTCCCGGTCTGTAATTTCATCAGTTGACAAACATGACGTCAGTCGACAAACAATTTCATGACGCATACAGCTCAATCCTTACAATGACGTCAGTCGACACACCTGAAGTCACTCGACAGACACACAGACAACTTATTTTTATATATATAGATATATAGCTGTTGGGGGGAGGGGTTGGGGGGCATCGCGCCCCCAAGTCCCCCGCGCGCGTAAGTCGTTACACGCCATATTAGTTACCTGCCATTGTAGCTGTGTCCCTGTGTCACACCTGTGAATTGAGATAGATATAAATATATATATTTTTTGAACTACATAAAACTTGCGAATATACAACATTCTTCGCTGTCCAATTTAACTACGTAAAACTTAAGAATATACAACATTCTTCCATGTCCTATTGTTTGTGCATATAAATAGATTGTTAGGTTTACCTAATTCTTGAACATGCAACATAAAATTGTCCATGGGAAAAGCAATCCGTATTCAGATCTATACCTGATTATTCTAATGATTGCCCTTTAGCTTTGTTGATGCTGATTGCTAATCAAACATTCCCTGTGTCCCCGTCGTCATTTATATATCCCCCTGTGCCCCCTGGCACCCCCCTTGTAGTTGTGTCCCTGTGTCCTGATCGTCATTTATATTCCCAGCATTCCGGTCGTCATTTGTGTCCCGGTGTCCCAGTCTTTACTTTCTCTTTGAGTGTCGAGGTCTTCATTTATATTCCCTGTGTCCCAGCATCCCGGTCCTCATTTGTTTCCCGGTGTCCCGGTCTGTAATTTCTCTTCGAACAATCCCTGTGTCCCGGTCGTCATTTATATATCTTCCCTGTACCCCCGTCATCCCCTTTGTAGTTGTGTCACTGTGTCCCGGTCGTCATTTATATTCAATGTGTCCCGGTGTCCCAGTCTGTAATTTCTCTTTGAGGTTCCCGGTCGTCATTTATATTCCCTGTATCCCCGTGTCCCGGTCGTCATTTATGTCCCGGTCTGTAATTTCATCAGTTGACAAACATGACGTCAGTCGACAAACAATTTCATGACGCATACAGCTCAATCCTTACAATGACGTCAGTCGACACACCTGAAGTCACTCGACAGACACACAGACATCTTATTTTTATATATATAGATATATAGCTGTTGGGGGGAGGCTTGGGGGGGGCATCGCGCCCCCAAGCCCCCCGCGCGCGTAAGGCGTTACACGCCATATTAGTTACCTGCCATTGTAGTTGTGTCCCTGTGTCCCACCTGTGAATTGAGATAGATATAAATATATATATTTTTTGAACTACATAAAACTTGCGAATATACAACATTCTTCGCTGTCCAATTTAACTACGTAAAACTTAAGAATATACAACATTCTCCCATGTCCTATTGTTTGTGCATATAAATAGATTGTTAGGTTTACCTAACTCTTGAACATGCAACATAAAATTGTCCATGGGAAAAGCAATCCGTATTCAGATCTATACCTGATTATTCTAATGATTGCCCTTTAGCTTTGTTGATGCTGATTGCTAATCAAACATTCCCTGTGTCCCCGTCGTCATTTATATATCCCCCTGTGCCCCCTGGCACCCCCCTTGTAGTTGTGTCCCTGTGTCCTGATCGTCATTTATATTCCCAGTATTCCGGTCGTCATTTGTGTCCCGGTGTCCCAGTCTGTACTTTCTCTTTGAGTGTCGAGGTCGTCATTTATATTCCCTGTGTCCCAGCATCCCGGTCGTCATTTGTTTCCCGGTGTCCCGGTCTGTAATTTCTCTTCGAACAATCCCTGTGTCCCGGTCGTCATTTATATATCTTCCCTGTACCCCCGTCGTCCCCTTTGTAGTTGTGTCTTTGTGTCCCGGTCGTCATTTATATTCCCTGTGTCCCGGTGTCCCAGTCTGTAATTTCTCTTTGAGGTTCCCGGTCGTCATTTATATTCCCTGTATCCCTGTGTCCCGGTCGTCGTTTGTGTCCCGGTCTGTAATTTCGTCAGTCGAAAAACATGACGTCAGTCGACAAACAACTTCATGACGCATACAGCTCAATCCTTACAATGACGTCAGTCGACACACCTGAAGTCACTCGACAGACACACAGACAACTTATTTTTATATATATATAGATATATAGCTGTTGGTGGGGGGCTTGGGGGGGTATCGCGCCCCCAAGCCCCCCGCGCGCGTAAGTCGTTACACGCCATATTAGTTACCTGCCATTGTAGTTGTGTCCCTGTGTCCCACCTGTGAATTGAGATAGATATAAATATATATATTTTGGAACTACATAAAACTTGCGAATATACAACATTCTTCGCTGTCCAATTTAACTACGTAAAACTTAAGAATATACAACATTCTTCCATGTCCTATTGTTTGTGCATATAAATAGATTGTTAGGTTTACCTAACTCTTGAACATGCATAATAAAATTGTCCATGGAAAAGCAATCCGTATTCAGATCTATACCTGATTATTCTAATGATTGCCCTTTAGCTTTGTTGATGCTGATTGCTAATCAAACATTCCCTGTGTCCCCGTCGTCATTTATATATCCCCCTGTGCCCCCTGGCACCCCCCTTGTAGTTGTGTCCCTGTGTCCTGGTCGTCATTTATATTCCCAGTATTCCGGTCGTCATTTGTGTCCCGGTGTCCCAGTCTGTACTTTCTCTTTGAGTGTCGAGGTCGTCATTTATATTCCCTGTGTCCCAGCATCCCGGTCGTCATTTGTTTCCCGGTGTCCCGGTCTGTAATTTCTCTTCGAACAATCCCTGTGTCCCGGTCGTCATTTATATATCTTCCCTGTACCCCCGTCGTCCCCTTTGTAGTTGTGTCACTGTGTCCCGGTCGTAATTTATATTCCCTGTGTCCCGGTGTCCCAGTCTGTAATTTCTCTTTGAGGTTCCCGGTCGTCATTTATATTCCCTGTATCCCCGTGTCCCGGTCGTCATTTGTGTCCCGGTCTGTAATTTCATCAGTTGACAAACTTGACGTCAGTCGACAAACAATTTCATGACGCATACAGCTCAATCCTTACAATGACGTCAGTCGACACACCTGAAGTCACTCGACAGACACACAAACAACTTATTTTTATATATATAGATATATAGCTGTTGGGGGGGGCTTGGGGGGCATTGCGCCCCCAAGCCCCCATCGCGCGTAAGTCGTTACACGCCATATTAGTTACCTGCCATTGTAGTTGTGTCCCTGTGTTTCACCTGTGAATTGAGATAGATATAAATATATATATTTTTTGAACTACATAAAACTTGCGAATATACAACCTTCTTCGCTGTCCAATTTAACTACGTAAAACTTAAGAATATACAACATTCTTCCATGTCCTATTGTTTGTGCATATAAATAGATTGTTAGGTTTACCTAACTCTTGAACATGCAACATAAAATTGTCCATGGGAAAAGCAATCCGTATACACATCTATACCTGATTATTCTAATGATTGCCCTTTAGCTTTGTTGATGCTGATTGCTAATCAAACATTCCCTGTGTCCCCGTCGTCATTTATATATCCCCCTGTGCCCCCTGGCACCCCCCTTGTAGTTGTGTCCCTGTGTCCTGGTCGTCATTTATATTCCCAGTATTCCGGTCGTCATTTGTGTCCCGGTGTCCCAGTCTGTACTTTCTCTTTGAGTGTCGAGGTCGTCATTTATATTCCCTGTGTCCCAGCATCCCGGTCGTCATTTGTTTCCCGGTGTCCCGGTCTGTAATTTCTCTTCGAACAATCCCTGTGTCCCGGTCGTCATTTATATATCTTCCCTGTACCCCCGTCGTCCCCTTTGTAGTTGTGTCACTGTGTCCCGGTCGTCATTTATATTCCCTGTGTCCCGGTGTCCCAGTCTGTAATTTCTCTTTGAGGTTCCCGGTCGTCATTTATATTCCCTGTATCCCCGTGTCCCGGTCGTCATTTGTGTCCCGGTCTGTAATTTCATCAGTTGACAAACATGACGTCAGTCGACAAACAATTTCATGACGCATACAGCTCAATCCTTACAATGACGTCAGTCGACACACTTGAAGTCACTCGACAGACACACAGACAACTTATTTTTATATATATAAAAATATAGCTGTTGGGGGGAGGCTTGGAAGGCATCGCACCCCCAAGCCCCCCGCGCGCGTAAGGCGTTACACGCCATATTAGTTACCTTCCATTGTAGTTGTGTCCCTGTGTCCCACCTGTGAATTGAGATAGATATAAATATATATATTTTTTGAACTACATAAAACTTGCGAATATACAACATTCTTCGCTGTCCAATTTAAATACGTAAAACTTAAGAATATACAACATTCTCCCATGTCCTATTGTTTGTGCATATAAATAGATTGTTAGGTTTACCTAACTCTTGAACATGCAACATAAAATTGTCCATGGGAAAAGCAATCCGTATTCAGATCTATACCTGATTATTCTATTGATTGCCCTTTAGCTTTGTTGATGCTGATTGCTAATCAAACATTCCCTGTGTCCCCGTCGTCATTTATATATCCCCCTGTGCCCCCTGGCACCCCCCTTGTAGTTGTGTCCCTGTGTCCTGGTCGTCATTTATATTCCCAGTATTCCGGTCGTCATTTGTGTCCCGGTGTCCCAGTCTGTACTTTCTCTTTGAGTGTCGAGGTCGTCATTTATATTCCCTCTGTCCCAGCATCCCGGTCGTAATTTGTTTCCCGGTGTCCCGGTCTGTAATTTCTCTTCGAACAATCCCTGTGTCCCGGTCGTCATTTATATATCTTCCCTGTACCCCCGTCGTCCCCTTTGTAGTTGTGTCACTGTGTCCCGGTCGTCATTTATATTCCCTGTGTCCCGGTGTCCCAGTCTGTAATTTCTCTTTGAGGTTCCCGGTCGTCATTTATATTCCCTGTATCCCCTTGTCCCGGTCGTCATTTGTGTCCCGGTCTGTAATTTCATCAGTTGACAAACATGACGTCAGTCGACAAATAATTTCATGACGCATACAGCTCAATCCTTACAATGACGTCAGTCGACACACCTGAAGTCACTCGACAGACACACAGACAACTCATTTTTATATATATAGATATATAGCTGTTCGCAATCATAAAATAGTCTATTATCTTCATTTTTTCAACATACGTAGCTATTACCCTCGAAAACTAAAACTTTTGAAATGGGAAAAGAGCCTTTAATCACATTCTTTACCATGTGCAATCATAAAATAGTCTAATATCTTCATTTTTTCAACATACGTAGCTATTACCCTCGAAAACTAAAACTTTAGAAATAGGAAAAGAGCCTTTAATCACATTCTTCACCATTTGCAATCATAAAATAGTCTAGTATCTTCATTTTTTCAACATACGTAGCTATTACCCTCGAAAACTAAAACTTTTGAAATAGTAAAAGAGCCTTTAATCACATTCCTTACCATTTGCAATCATAAAATAGTCTAATATCTTCATTTTTTTCAACATACGTAGCAATTACCCTCGAAAACTTAAACTTTTGACATAGGAAAAGAGCCTTTAATCACATTCTTTACCATGTGCAATCATAAAATTGTCTAATATCTTCATTTTTTCCACAACCATAGCTATTACCCTCGAAAACTAAAACTTTTGAAATAGGAAAAGAGCCTTTAATCACATTCTTTACCATGTGCAATCATAAAATATTCTAATATCTTCATTTTTTCAACATACGTAGCTATTACCCTCAAAAACTGTAACTTTTGAAATAGGAAAAGAGCCTTTAATCACATTCTTTACCATGTGCAATCATAAAATTGTCTAATATCTTCATTTTTTCCACAGACAAAGCTATTACCCTCGAAAACTAAAACTTTTGAAATAGGAAAAGAGCCTTTAATAACATTCTTTACCATTTGCAATCATAAAATATTCTAATATCTTCATTTATTGAACATACGTAGCTATTACCCTCGAAAACTAAAACTTTTCAAATAGGAAAAGAGCCATTAATCACATTCTTTACCATGTGCAATCATAAAATAGTCTAATATCTTCATTTTTTCAACATACGTAGCTATTACCCTCGAAAACTAAAACTTTTGAAATAGGAATAAAGCGTTTAATCACATTCTTTACCATGTGCAATCATAAAATTGTCTAATATCTTCATTTTTTCAACATATGTAGCTATTACCCTCAAAAACTAAAACTTTTGACATAGGAAAAGAGCCTTTAATCACATTCTTTACCATTTGCAATCATAAAATAGTCTAATATCTTCATTTTTTCAACATACGTAGCTCTTACCCCCGAAAACTAAAACTTTTGAAATAGGAAAAGAGCCTTTAATCACATTCTTTACCATTTACAATCATAAAATAGTCTAATATCTTCATTTTTTCAACATACGTAGCTATTACCCTCAAAAACTAAAACTTTTGAAATAGGAAAAGAGCCTTTAATCACATTCTTTACCATGTGCAATCATAAAATAGTCTAATATCTTCATTTTTTCGACATACCTAGCTATTACCCTCGAAAACTAAAACTTTTGACATAGGAAAAGAGACTTTAATCACATTCTTTACCATGTGCAATCATAAAATAGTCTAATATCTTCATTTTTTCAACATACGTAGCTATTACCCTCGAAAACTAAAACTTTTGAAATAGGAAAAGAGCCTTTAATCACATTCTTTACCATTTGCAATCATAAAATAGTCTAATATCTTCATTTTTTCAACATACGTAGCTATTACCCTCGAAAACTAAAACTTGTGAAATAGGAAAAGAGCCTTTAATCACATTCTTTACCATTTGCAATCATAAAATAGTCTAATATCTTCATTTTTTCAACATACGTAGCTATTACCCTCGAAAACTAAAACTTTTGAAATAGGAAAAGAGCCTTTAATCACATTCTTTACCATATGCAATCATAAAATAGTCTAATATCTTCATTTTTTCAACATATGTAGCTATTACCCTCGAAAACTAAAACTTTTGAAATAGGAAAAGAGCCTTTAATCACATTCTTTACCATGTGCAATCATAAAATAGTCTAATATCTTTATTTTTTCAACATACGTAGCTATTACCCTCGAAAACTAAAACTTTTGACATAGGAAAAGAGCCTTTAATCACATTCTTTACCATGTGCAATCATAAAATGGTCTAATTTCTTCATTTTTTCAACATACGTAGCTATTACCCTCGAAAACTAAAACTTTTGAAATAGGAAAAGAGCCTTTAATCACATTCTTTACCATTTGCAATCACAAAATAGTCCTAATATCTTCATTTTTTCAACATACGTAGCTAATACCCTCGAAAACTAAAACTTTTGAAATAGGAAAAGAGCCTTTAATCACATTCTTTACCATTTGCAATCATAAAATTGTCTAATATCTTCATTTTTTCCACAGACAAAGCTATTACCCTCGAAAACTAAAACTTTTGAAATAGAAAAAGAGCCTTTAATCACATTCTTTACCATGTGCAATCATAAAATAGTCTAATATCTTCATTTTTTCAACATACGTAGCTATTACCCTCGAAAACTAAAACTTTTGAAATAGGAAAAGAGCCTTTAATCACATTCTTTACCATTTGCAATCATAAAATAGTCTAATATCTTCATTTTTTCAACATACGTAGCTATTACCCTCGAAAACTAAAACTTTTGAAATAGGAAAATAGCCTTTAATCACATTCTTTACCATTTGCAATCATAAAAGTCTAATATCTTCATTTTTTCCGCAGACAAAGCTATTACCCTCGAAAACTAAAACTTTTGAAATAGGAAAAGAGCCTTTAATCACATTCTTTACCATTTGCAATCATAAAATAGTCTAATATCTTCATTTTTCAACATACGTAGCTATTACCCTCGAAAACTAAAACTTTTGAAATAGGAAAAGAGCCTTTAATCACATTCTTTACCAGGTGCAATCATAAAATAGTCTAATATCTTCATTTTTTCAACATACTTAGCTATTACCCTCAAAAACTAAAACTTTTGACATAGGAAAAGAGCCTTTAATCACATTCTTTAACATGTGCAATCATAAAACAGTCTAATATCTTCATTTTTTCAAAATACGTAGCTATTACCCTCGAAAACTAAAACTTTTGAAATAGGAAAAGAGCCTTTAATCACATTCTTTACCATTTGCAATCATAAAATAGTCTATTATCTTCATTTTTTCAACATACGTAGCAATTACCCTCGAAAACTAAAACTTTTGACATAGGAAAAGAGCCTTTAATCACATTCTTTACCATTTGCAATCATAAAATAGTCTAATATCTTCATTTTTTCAACATACGTAGATATTACCCTCGAAAACTACAACTTTTGAAATAGGAAAAGAGCCTTTAATCACATTCTTTACCATTTGCAATCATAAAATAGTCTAATATCTTCATTTTTTCAACATACGTAGCTATTACCCTCGAAAACTAAAACTTTTGAAATAGGAAAAGAGCCTTTAATCACATTCTTTACCATTTGCAATCATAAAATAGTCTAATATCTTCATTTTTTCAACAGACAAAGCTATTACCCTCGAAAACTAAAACTTTTGAAATAGAAAAAGAGCCTTTAATCACATTCTTTACCATTTGCAATCATAAAATAGTCTAATATCTTCATTTTTTCAACATACGTTGCTATTACCCTGGAAAACTAAAACTTTTGAAATAGGAAAAGAGCCTTTAATCACATTCTTTACCATGTGCAATCATAAAATTGTCTAATATCTTCATTTTTTCCACAGACAAAGCTATTACCCTCGAAAACTAAAACTTTTGAAATAGGAAAAGAGCCTTTAATCACATTCTTTACCATTTGCAATCATAATATAGTCTAATATCTTCATTTTTCAACATACTTAGCTATTACCCTCGAAAACTAAAACTTTTAAAATAGGAAAAGAGCCTTTAATCACATTCTTTACCATTTGCAATCATAAAACTGTCTAATATCTTCATTTTTTCAACATACGTAGCTATTACCATCGAAAACTAAAACTTTTGAAATAGGAAAAGAGCCTTTAATCACATTCTTTACCATTTGCAATCATAAAATAGTCTAATATCTTCATTTTTTCAACATACGTAGCTATTACCCTCGAAAACTAAAACTTTTGACATAGGAAAAGAGCCTTTAATCACATTCTTTACCATTTGCAATCATGAAATAGTCTAATATCTTCATTTTTTCAACATACGTAGCTCTTACCCCCGAAAACTAAAACTTTTGAAATAGGAAAAGAGCCTTTAATCACATTCTTTACCATATGCAATCATAAAATAGTCTAATATCTTCATTTTTTCAACATATTTAGCTATTACCCTCGAAAACTAAAACTTTTGAAATAGGAAAAGAGCCTTTACTCACATTCTTTACCATGTGCAATCATAAAATAGTCTAATATCTTTATTTTTTCAACATACGTAGCTATTACCCTCGAAAACTAAAACTTTTGACATAGGAAAAGAGCCTTTAATCACATTCTTTACCATGTGCAATCATAAAATGGTCTAATATCTTCATTTTTTCAACATACGTAGCTATTACCCTCGAAAACTAAAACTTTTGAAATAGGAAAAGAGCCTTTAATCACATTCTTTACCATTTGCAATCACAAAATAGTCTAATATCTTCATTTTTTCAACATACGTAGCTAATACCCTCGAAAACTAAAACTTTTGAAATAGGAAAAGAGCCTTTAATCACATTCTTTACCATTTGCAATCATAAAATTGTCTAATATCTTCATTTTTTCCACAGACAAAGCTATTACCCTCGAAAACTAAAACTTTTGAAATAGAAAAAAAGAGCCTTTAATCACATTCTTTACCATGTGCAATCATAAAATAGTCTAATATCTTCATTTTTTCAACATACGTAGCTATTACCCTCGAAAACTAAAACTTTTGAAATAGGAAAAGAGCCTTTAATCACATTCTTTACCATTTGCAATCATAAAATAGTCTAATATCTTCTTTTTTTCAACATACGTAGCTATTACCCTCGAAAACTAAAACTTTTGAAATAGGAAAATAGCCTTTAATCACATTCTTTACCATTTGCAATCATAAAATAGTCTAATATCTTCATTTTTCAACATACGTAGCTATTACCCTCGAAAACTAAAACTTTTGAAATAGGAAAAGAGCCTTTAATCACATTCTTTACCATGTGCAATCATAAAATAGTCTAATATCTTCATTTTTTCAACATACTTAGCTATTACCCTCAAAAACTAAAACTTTTGACATAGGAAAAGAGCCTTTAATCACATTCTTTAACATGTGCAATCATAAAACAGTCTAATATCTTCATTTTTTCAAAATACGTAGCTATTACCCTCGAAAACTAAAACTTTTGAAATAGGAAAAGAGCCTTTAATCACATTCTTAACCATTTGCAATCATAAAATAGTCTATTATCTTCATTTTTTCAACATACGTAGCTATTACCCTCGAAAACTAAAACTTTTGACATAGGAAAAGAGCCTTTAATCACATTCTTTACCATTTCCAATCATATAGTAGTCTAATATCTTCATTTTTTCAACATACCTCGAAAAATATTACCCTCGAAAACTAAAACTTTTGAAATAGGAAAAGAGCCTTTAATCACAATCTTTACCATTTGCAATCATAAAATAGTCTAATATCTTCATTTTTTCAACATACGTAGCTATTACCCTCGAAAACTAAAACTTTTGAGATAGGAAAAGAGCCTTTAATCACATTCTTTACCATTTGCAATCATTAAATAGTCTAATATCTTCATTTTTTCAACATATGTAGCTATTACCCTCGAAAACTAAAACTTTTGAAATAGGAAAAGAGCCTTTAATCACATTCTTTACCATTTGCAATCATAAAATAGTCTAATATCTTCATTTTTTCAACATACGTAGCTATTACCCTAGAAAACTAAAACTTTTGACATAGGAAAAGAGCCTTTAATCACATTCTTTACCATGTGCAATCATAAAATTGTCTAATATCTTCATTTTTCAACAGACAAAGCTATTACCCTCGAAAACTAAAACTTTTGAAATAGAAAAAGAGCCTTTAATCACATTCTTTACCATTTGCAATCATAAAATAGTCTAATATCTTCATTTTTTCAACATACGTAGCTATTACCCTGGAAAACTAAAACTTTTGAAATAGGAAAAGAGCCTTTAATCACATTCTTTACCATGTGCAATAATAAAATTGTCTAATATCTTCATTTTTTCCACAGACAAAGCTATTACCCTCGAAAACTAAAACTTTTGAAATAGGAAAAGAGCCTTTAATCACATTCTTTACCATTTGCAATCATAATATAGTCTAATATCTTCATTTTTCAACATACTTGGCTATTACCCTCGAAAACTAAAACTTTTAAAATAGGAAAAGAGCCTTTAATCACATTCTTTACCATTTGCAATCATAAAACTGTCTAATATCTTCATTTTTTCAACATACGTAGCTATTACCATCGAAAACTAAAACTTTTGAAATAGGAAAAGAGCCTTTAATCACATTCTTTACCATTTGCAATCATAAAATAGTCTAATATCTTCATTTTTTCAACATACGTAGCTATTACCCTCGAAAACTAAAACTTTTGACATAGGAAAAGAGCCTTTAATCACATTCTTTACCATGTTCAATCATAAAATAGTCTAATATCTTCATTTTTTCAACATACGTAGCTATTAACCTCGAAAACTAAAACTTTTGAAATAGGAAAAGAGCCTTTAATCACATTCTTTCACATTTTTTTGAACTACATAAAACTTAAGAATATACAACATTCTTCGCTGTCCAATTTAACTACGTAAAACTTAAGAATATACAACATTCTTCCATGTCCTATTGTTTGTGCATATAAATAGATTGTTAGGTTTACCTAACTCTTGAACATGCAACATAAAATTGTCCATGGGAAAAGCAATCCGTATTCAGATGTATACCTGATTATTCTAAAGATTGCCCTTTAGCTTTGTTGATGCTGATTGCTAATCAAACATTCCCTGTGTCCCCGTCGTCATTTATATATCCCCCTGTGCCCCCTGGCACCCCCCCTTGTAGTTTTGTCCCTGTGTCCTGGTCGTCATTTATATTCCCAGTATTCCGGTCGTCATTTGTGTCCCGGTGTTCCAGTCTGTACTTTCTCTTTGAGTGCCGAGGTCGTCATTTATATTCCCTGTGTCCCAGCATCCCGGTCGTCATTTGTTTCCCGGTGTCCCGGTCTGTAATTTCTCTTCGAACAATCCCTGTGTCCCGGTCGTCATTTATATATCTTCCCTGTACCCCCGTCGTCTCCTTTGTAGTTGTGTCACTGTGTCCCGGTCGTCATTTATATTCCCTGTGTCCCGGTGTCCCAGTCTGTAATTTCTCTTTGAGGTTCCCAGTCGTCATTTATATTCCCTGTATCCCCGTGTCCCGGTTGTCATTTGTGTCCCGGTCTGTAATTTCATCAGTTGACAAACATGACGTCAGTCGACAAACAATTTCATGACGCATACAGCTCAATCCTTACAATGACGTCAGTCGACACACCTGAAGTCACTCGACAGACACACAGACAACTTATTTTTATATATATAGATATATAGCTGTTGGGGGGGGGGGCTTGGGGGGGCATCGCGCCCCCAAGCCCCCCGCGCCTCCTTTGTACCCCCGTCGTCTCCTTTGTAGTTGTGTCACTGTTTGTAGTTGTGTCACTGTGTCCCGGTCGTCATTTATATTCCCTGTGTCCCGGTGTCCCAGTCTGTAATTTCTCTTTGAGGTTCCCGGTCGTCATTTATATTCCCTGTATCCCCGTGTCCCGGTCGTCATTTGTGTCCCGGTCTGTAATTTCATCAGTTGACAAAAATGACGTCAGTCGACAAACAATTTCAAGACGCATACAGCTCAATCCTTACAATGACGTCAGTCGACACACCTGAAGTCACTCGACAGACACACAGACAACTTATTTACATATATATATAGATATATAGCTGTTGGAGGGGGGGCTTGGGGGGCATCGCGCCCCCAAGCCCCCCGCGCGCGTAAGTCGTTACACGCCATATTAGTTACCTGCCATTGTAGTTGTGTCCCTGTGTCCCACCTGTGAATTGAGATAGATATAAATATATATATTTTTTGAACTACATAAAACTTGCGAATATACAACATTCTTCGCTGTCCAATTTAACTACGTAAAACTTAAGAATATACAACATTCTTCCATGTCCTATTGTTTGTGCATATAAATAGATTGTTAGGTTTACCTAACTCTTGAACATGCAACATAAAATTGTCCATGGGAAAAGCAATCCGTATTCAGATCTATACCTGATTATTCTAATGATTGCCCTTTAGCTTTGTGATTGCAAATCAAACATTCCCTGTGTCCCCGTCGTCATTTATATATCCCCCTGTGCCCCCTGGCACCCCCCTTGTAGTTGTGTCCCTGTGTCCTGGTCGTAATTTATATTCCCAGTATTCCGGTCGTCATTTGTGTCCCGGTGTCCCAGTCTGTACTTTCTCTTTGAGTGTCGAGGTCGTCATTTATATTCCCTGTGTCCCAGCATCCCGGTCGTCATTTGTTTCCCAGTGTCCCGGTCTGTAATTTCTCTTCGAACAATCCCTGTGTCCCGGTCGTCATTTATATATCTTCCCTGTACCCCCGTCGTCCCCTTTGTAGTTGTGTCACTGTGTCCCGGTCGTCATTTATATTCCCTGTGTCCCGGTGTCCCAGTCTGTAATTTCTCTTTGAGGTTCCCGGTTGTCATTTATGTTCCCTGTATCCCCGTGTCCCGGTCGTCATTTGTGTCCCGGTCTGTAATTTCATCAGTTGACAAACATGACGTCAGTCGACAAACAATTTCATGACGCATACAGCTCAATCCTTACAATGACGTCAGTCGACACACCTGAAGTCACTCGACAGACACACAGACAACTTATTTTTATATATATAGATATATAGCTGTTGGGGGGGGGCTTGAGGGGCATCGCGCCCCCAAGACCCCCGCGAGCGTAAGTCGTTACACGCCATATTAGTTACCTGCCATTGTAGTTGTGTCCCTGTGTCCCACCTGTGAATTGAGATAGATATAAATATATATATTTTTTGAACTACATAAAACTTGCGAATATACAACCTTCTTCGCTGTCCAATTTAACTACGTAAAACTTAAGAATATACAACATTCTTCCATGTCCTATTGTTTGTGCATATAAATAGATTGTTAGGTTTACCTAACTCTTGAACATGCAACATAAAATTGTCCATGGGAAAAGCAATCCGTATACACATCTATACCTGATTATTCTAATGATTGCCCTTTAGCTTTGTTGATGCTGATTGCTAATCAAACATTCCCTGTGTCCCCGTCGTCATTTATATATCCCCCTGTGCCCCCTGGCACCCCCCTTGTAGTTGTGTCCCTGTGTCCTGGTCGTCATTTATATTCCCAGTATTCCGGTCGTCATTTGTGTCCCGGTGTCCCAGTCTGTACTTTCTCTTTGAGTGTCGAGGTCGTCATTTATATTCCCTGTGTCCCAGCATCCCGGTCGTCATTTGTTTCCCGGTGTCCCGGTCTGTAATTTCTCTTCGAACAATCCCTGTGTCCCGGTCGTCATTTATATATCTTCCCTGTACCCCCGTCGTCCCCTTTGTAGTTGTGTCACTGTGTCCCGGTCGTCATTTATATTCCCTGTGTCCCGGTGTCCCAGTCTGTAATTTTTCTTTGAGGTTCCCGGTCGTCATTTATATTCCCTGTATCCCCGTGTCCCGGTCGTCATTTGTGTCCCGGTCTGTAATTTCATCAGTTGACAAACATGACGTCAGTCGACAAACAATTTCATGACGCATACAGCTCAATCCTTACAATGACGTCAGTCGACACACCTGAAGTCACTCGACAGACACACAGACAACTTATTTTTATATATATAAAAATATAGCTGTTGGGGGGAGGCTTGGGGGGCATCGCGCCCCCAAGCCCCCCGCGCGCGTAAGGCGTTACACGCCATATTAGTTAGCTTCCATTGTAGTTGTGTTCCTGTGTCCCACCTGTGAATTGAGATAGATATAAATATATATATTTTTTGAACTACATAAAACTTGCGAATATACAACATTCTTCGCTGTCCAATTTAACTACGTAAAACTTAAGAATATACAACATTCTCCCATGTCCTATTGTTTGTGCATATAAATAGATTGTTAGGTTTACCTAACTCTTGAACATGCAACATAAAATTGTCCATGGGAAAAGCAATCCGTATTCAGATCTATACCTGATTATTCTAATGATTGCCCTTTAGCTTTGTTGATGCTGATTGCTAATCAAACATTCCCTGTGTCCCCGTCGTCATTTATATATCCCCCTGTGCCCCCTGGCACCCCCCTTGTAGTTGTGTCCCTGTGTCCTGGTCGTCATTTATATTCCCAGTATTCCGGTCGTCATTTGTGTCCCGGTGTCCCAGTCTGTACTTTCTCTTTGAGTGTCGAGGTCGTCATTTATATTCCCTCTGTCCCAGCATCCCGGTCGTAATTTGTTTCCCGGTGTCCCGGTCTGTAATTTCTCTTCGAACAATCCCTGTGTCCCGGTCGTCATTTATATATCTTCCCTGTACCCCCGTCGTCCCCTTTGTAGTTGTGTCACTGTGTCCAGGTCGTCATTTATATTCCCTGTGTCCCGGTGTCCCAGTCTGTAATTTCTCTTTGAGGTTCCCGGTCGTCATTTATATTCCCTGTATCCCCGTGTCCCGGTCGTCATTTGTGTCCCGGTCTGTAATTTCATCAGTTGACAAACATGACGTCAGTCGACAAACAATTTCATGACGCATACAGCTCAATCCTTACAATGACGTCAGTCGACACACCTGAAGTCACTCGACAGACACACAGACAACTCATTTTTATATATATAGATATATAGCTGTTGGGGGGGGGGGGGCTTGGGGGGGGAGCATCGCGCCCACAAGCCCCCCGCGCGCGTAAGTCGTTACACGCCATTTTAGTTACCTGCCATTGTAGTTGTGTCCCTGTGTCCCACCTGTGAATTGAGATAGATATAAATATATATATTTTTTGAACTACATAAAACTTGCGAATATACAACATTCTTCGCTGTCCAATTTAACTACGTAAAACTTAAGAATATACAACATTCTTCCATGTCCTATTGTTTGTGCATATAAATAGATTGTTAGGTTTACCTAACTCTTGAACATGCAACATAAAATTGTCCATGGGAAAAGCAATCAGTATTCAGATCTATACCTGATTATTCTAATGATTGCCCTTTAGCTTTGTTGATGCTGATTGCTAATCAAACATTCCCTGTGTCCCCGTCGTCATTTATATATCCCCCTGTGCCCCCTGGCACCCCCCTTGTAGTTGTGTCCCTGTGTCCTGGTCGTCATTTATATTCCCAGTATTCCGGTCGTCATTTGTGTCCCGGTGTCCCAGTCTTTACTTTCTCTTTGAGTGTCGAGGTCGTCATTTATATTCCCTGTGTCCCAGCATCCCGGTCGTCATTTGTTTCCCGGTGTCCCGGTCTGTAATTTCTCTTCGAACAATCCCTGTGTCCCGGTCGTCATTTATATATCTTCCCTGTACCCCCGTCGTCCCCTTTGTAGTTGTGTCACTGTGTCCCGGTCGTCATTTATATTCCCTGTGTCCCGGTGTCCCAGTCTGTTATTTCTCTTTGAGGTTCCCGGTCGTCATTTATATTCCCTGTATCCCCGTGTCAAGGTCGTCATTTGTGTCCCGGTCTGTAATTTCATCAGTTGACAAACATGACGTCAGTCAACAAACAATTTCATGACGCATACAGCTCAATCCTTACAATGACGTCAGTCGACACACCTGAAGTCACTCGACAGACACACAGAAAACTTATTTTTATATATATAGCTGTTGGGGGGGGGGGCTTTTGGGGGCATCGCGCCCCCAAGCCCCCCGCTTGCGTAAGTCGTTACACGCCATATTAGTTACCTGCCATTGTAGTTGTGTCCCTGTGTCCCACCTGTGAATTGAGATAGATATAAATATATATATTTTTTGAACTACATTAAACTTGCGAATATACAACATTCTTCGCTGTCCAATTTAACTACGTAAAACTTAAGAATATACAACATTCTTCCATGTCCTATTGTTTGTCCATATAAATAGATTGTTAGGTTTACCTAACTCTTGAACATGCAACATAAAATTGTCCATGGGAAAAGCAATCCGTATTCAGATCTATACCTGATTATTCTAATGATTGCCCTTTAGCTTTGTTGATGCTGATTGCTAATCAAACATTCCCTGTGTCCCCGTCGTCATTTATATATCCCCCCTGTGCCCCCTGGCACCCCCTTGTAGTTGTGTCCCTGTGTCCTGGTCGTCATTTATATTCCCAGTATTCCGGTCGTCATTTGTGTCCCGGTGTCCCAGTCTTTACTTTCTCTTTGAGTGTCGAGGTCGTCATTTATATTCCCTGTGTCCCAGCATCCCGGTCGTCATTTGTTTCCCGGTGTCCCGGTCTGTAATTTCTCTTCGAACAATCCCTGTGTCCCGGTCGTCATTTATATATCTTCCCTGTACCCCCGTCGTCCCCTTTGTAGTTGTGTCACTGTGTCCCGGTCGTCATTTATATTCCCTGTGTCCCGGTGTCCCGGTCGTCATTTGTGTCCCGGTCTGTAATTTCATCAGTTGACAAACATGACGTCAGTCGACAAACAATTTCATGACGCATACAGCTCAATCCTTACAATGACGTCAGTCGACACACCTGAAGTCACTCGACAGACACACAGACAACTTATTTTTATATATATAGATATATAGCTGTTGGAGGGGGGGGGGGCTTGGGGGGCATCGCGCCCCCAAGCCCCCCGCGTGCGTAAGTCGTTACATGCCATATTAGTTACCTGCCATTGTAGTTGTGTCCCTGTGTCCCACCTGTGAATTGATATAGATATAAATATATATATTGTTTGAACTACATAAAACTTGCGAATATACAACATTCTTCGCTGTCCAATTTAACTACGTAAAACTTAAGAATATACAACATTCTTCCATGTCCTATTGTTTGTGCATATAAATAGATTGTTAGGTTTACCTAACTCTTGAACATGCAACATAAAATTGTCCATGGGAAAAGCAATCCGTATTCAGATCTATACCTGATTATTCTAATGATTGCCCTTTAGCTTTGTTGATGCTGATTGCTAATCAAACATTCCCTGTGTCCCCGTCGTCATTTATATATCCCCCTGTGCCCCCTGGCACCCCCCTTGTAGTTGTGTCACTGTGTCCCGATCGTCATTTATATTCCCTGTGTCCCGGTGTCCCAGTCTGTAATTTCTCTTTGAGGTTCCCGGTCGTCATTTATATTCCCTGTATCCCCGTGTCCCGGTCGTCATTTGTGTCCCGGTCTGTAATTTCATCAGTTGACAAACTTGACGTCAGTCGACAAACAATTTCATGACGCATACAGCTCAATCCTTACAATGACGTCAGTCGACACACCTGAAGTCACTCGACAGACACACAGACAACTTATTTTTATATATATAGATATATAGCTGTTGGGGGGGGGGGGCTTGGGGGGGCATCGCGCCCCAAGCCCCCCGCGCGCGTAAGTCGTTACACGCCATATTAGTTACCTGCCATTGTAGTTGTGTCCCTGTGTCCCACCTGTGAATTGAGATAGATATAAATATATATATTTTTTGAACTACATAAAGCTTGCGAATATACAACATTCTTCGCTGTCCAATTTAACTACGTAAAACTTAAGAATATACAACATTCTTCCGTGTCCTACTGTTTGTGCATATAAATAGATTGTTAGGTTTACCTAACTTTTGAATATGCAACATAAAATTGTCCATGGAAAAGCAATCCGTATTCAGATCTATACCTGATTATTCTAATGATTGCCCTTTAGCTTTGTTGATGCTGATTGCTAATCAAACATTCCCTGTGTCCCCGTCGTCATTTATATATCCCCCTGTGCCCCCGGGCACCCCCCTTGTAGTTGTGTCCCTGTGTCCTGGTCGTCATTTATATTCCCAGTATTCCGGTCGTCATTTGTGTCCCGGTGTCCCAGTCTGTACTTTCTCTTTGAGTGTCGAGGTCGTCATTTATATTCCCTGTGTCCCAGCATCCCGGTCGTCATTTGTTTCCCGGTTTCCCGGTCTGTAATTTCTATTCGAACAATCCCTGTGTCCCGGTCGTCATTTATATATCTTCCCTGTACCCCCGTCGTCCCCTTTGTAGTTGTGTCACTGTGTCCCGGTCGTCATTTATATTCCCTGTGACCCGGTGTCCCAGTCTGTAATTTCTCTTTGAGGTTCCCGGTCGTCATTTATATTCCCTGTATCCCCGTGTCCCGGTCGTCATTTGTGTCCCTGTCTGTAATTTCATCAGTTGACAAACATGACGTCAGTCGACAAACAATTTCATGACGCATACAGCTCAATCCTTACAATGACGTCAGTCGACACACCTGAAGTCACTCGACAGACACACAGACAACTTATTTTTATATAAATAGCTGTTGGGGGGGGGGCTTGGGGGGCATCACGCCCCCAAGCCCCCCGCGCGCGTAAGTCGTTACGCGCCATATTAGTTACCTGCCATTGTAGGTGTGTCCCTGTGTCCCACCTGTGAATTGAGATAGATATAAATATATATATTGTTTGAACTACATAAAACTTGCGAATATACAACATTCTTCGCTGTCCAATTTAACTACGTAAAACTTAAGAATATACAACATTCTTCCATGTCCTATTGTTTGTGCATATAAATAGATTGTTAGGTTTACCTAACTCTTGAACATGCAACATAAAATTGTCCATGGGAAAAGCAATCCGTATTCAGATCTATACCTGATTATTCTAATGATTGCCGTTTAGCTTTGTTGATGCTGATTGCTAATCAAACATTCCCTGTGTCCCCGTCGTCATTTATATATCCCCCTGTGCCCCCTGGCACCCCCCTTGTAGTTGTGTCCCTGTGTCCTGGTCGTCATTTATATTCCCAGTATTCCGGTCGTCATTTGTGTCCCGGTGTCCCAGTCTGTACTTTCTCTTTGAGTGTCGAGGTCGTCATTTATATTCACTGTGTCCCAGCATCCCGGTCGTCATTTGTTTCCCGTTGTCCCGGTCTGTAATTTCTCTTCGAACAATCCCTGTGTCCCGGTCGTAATTTATATATCTTCCCTGTACCCCCGTCGTCCCCTTTGTAGTTGTGTCACTGTGTCCCGGTCGTCATTTATATTCCCTGTGTCCCGGTGTCCCAGTCTGTAATTTCTCTTTGAGGTTCCCGGTCGTCATTTATATTCCCTGTATCCCCGTGTCCCGGTCGTCATTTGTGTCCCGGTCTGTAATTTCATCAGTTGACAAACTTGACGTCAGTCGACAAACAATTTCATGACGCATACAGCTCAATCCTTACAATGACGTCAGTCGACACACCTGAAGTCACTCGACAGACACAGACAACTTATTTTTATATATATATAGATATATAGCTGTTGGGGGGGGGGCTTGGGGGGCATCGGGCCCCCAAGCCCCCCGCGCGCGTAAGTCGTTACACGCCATATTAGTTACCTGCCATTGTAGTTGTGTCCCTGTGTCCCACCTGTGAATTGAGATAGATATAAATATATATATTTTTTGAACTACATAAAGCTTGCGAATATACAACATTCTTCGCTGTCCAATTTAACTACGTAAAACTTAAGAATATACAACATTCTTCCATGTCCTATTGTTTGTGCATATAAATAGATTGTCAGGTTTACCTAACTCTTGAACATGCAACATAAAATTGTCCATGGGAAAAGCAATCCGTATTCAGATCTATACCTGATTATTCTAATGATTGCCCTTTAGTTTTGTTGATAATGATTGCTAATCAAACATTCCCTGTGTCCCCGTCGTCATTTATATATCCCCCTGTGCCCCCTGGCACCCCCCTTGTAGTTGTGTCCCTGTGTCCTGGTCGTCATTTATATTCCCAGTATTCCGGTCGTCATTTGTGTCCCGGTGTCCCAGTCTGTACTTTCTCTTTGAGTGTCGAGGTCGTCATTTATATTCCCTGTGTCCCAGCATCCCGGTCGTCATTTGTTTCCCGGTGTCCCGGTCTGTAATTTCTCTTCGAACAATCCCTGTGTCCCGGTCGTCATTTATATATCTTCCCTGTACCCCCGTCGTCCCCTTTGTAGTTGTGTCACTGTGTCCCGGTCGTCATTTATATTCCCTGTGTCCCGGTGTCCCAGTCTGTAATTTCTCTTTGAGGTTCCCGGTCGTCATTTATATTCCCTGTATCCCCGTGTCCCGGTCGTCATTTGTGTCCCGGTCTGTAATTTCATCCGTTGACAAACATGACGTCAGTCGACAAACAATTTCATGACGCATACAGCTCAATTCTTACAATGACGTCAGTCGACACACCTGAAGTCACTCGACAGACACACAGACAACTTATTTTTATATATATATATATATTGCTGTTGGGGGGGGCTTGGGGGGGCATCGCGCCCCAAGCCCCCCGCGCGCGTAAGTCGTTACACGCCATATTAGTTACCTGCCATTGTAGTTGTGTCTCTGTGTCCCACCTGTGAATTGAGATAGATATAAATATATATATTTTTTGAACTACATAAAACTTGCGAATATACAACATTCTTCGCTGTCCAATTTAACTACGTAAAACTTAAGAATATACAACATTCTTCAATGTCCTATTGTTTGTGCATATAAATAGATTGTTAGGTTTACCTAACTCTTGAACATGCAACATAAAATTGTCCATGGGAAAAGCAATCCGTATTCAGATCTATACCTGATTATTCTAATGATTGCCCTTTAGCTTTGTTGATGCTGATTGCTAATCAAACATTCCCTGTGTCCCCGTCGTCATTTATATATCCCCCTGTACCCCCTGGCACCCCCCTTGTAGTTGTGTCCCTGTGTCCTGGTCGTCATTTATATTCCCAGTATTCCGGTCGTCATTTGTGTCCCGGTGTCCCAGTCTGTACTTTCTCTTTGAGTGTCGAGGTCGTCATTTATATTCCCTGTGTCCCAGCATCCCGGTCGTCATTTGTTTCCCGGTGTCCCGGTCTGTAATTTCTCTTCGTACAATCCTGTGTCCCGGTCATCATTTATATATCTTCCCTGTACCCCCGTCGTCCCCTTTGTAGTTGTGTCACTGTGTCCCGGTCGTCATTTATATTCCCTGTGTCCTGGTGTCCCAGTCTGTAATTTCTCTTTGAGGTTCCCAGTCGTCATTTATATTCCCTGTATCCCCGTGTCCCGGTCGTCATTTGTGTCCCGGTCTGTAATTTCATCAGTTGACAAACATGACGTCAGTCGACAAACAATTTCATGACGCATACAGCTCAATCCTTACAATGACGTCAGTCGACACACCTGAAGTCACTCGACAGACACACAGACAACTTATTTTATATATATAGATATATTGCTGTTGGGGGGGGGCTTGGGAGGGCATCGCGCCCCCAAGCCCCCTGCGCGCGTAAGTCGTTACACGCCATATTAGTTACCTGCCATTGTAGTTGTGTCCCTGTGTCCCACCTGGGAATTGAGATAGATATAAATATATATATTTTTTGAACTACATAAAACTTGCGAATATACAACATTCTTCGCTGTCCAATTTAACTACGTAAAACTTAAGAATATACAACATTCTTCCATGTCCTATTGTTTGTGCATATAAATAGATTGTTAGGTTTACCTAACTCTTGAACATGCAACATAAAATTGTCCATGGGAAAAGCAATCCGTATTCAGATCTATACCTGATTATTCTAATGATTGCCCTTTAGCTTTGTTGATGCTG